>NC_092858.1:174664136-174729806 GCF_032062135.1 Pyxicephalus adspersus
TCTGACATATACCATAGGGCTGTACAGAGAACACTGAGCCAGTCCCATCAGTCTCTGTACAGAGGAGCTGACACTTTAATGTCCCCCCACAGTCACACACTATTATTATACATTTATATAGCTCTGACATACACCATAGTGCTGTACAGAGAACACTGAGCCAGTCCCATCAGTTTCTGTACAGAGGAGCTGACACTTTAATGTCCCCCCCACAGTCACACACTATTATTATACATTTATATAGCTCTGACATATACCGTAGTGCTGTACAGAGAACACTGAGCCAGTCCCATCAATTTCTGTACAGAGGAGCTGACACTCTAATGTCCCCTCACAGTCACACACTATTATTATACATTTATATAGCTCTGACATATACCGTAGTGCTGTACAGAGAACACTGAGCCAGTCCCATCAGTCTCTGTACAGAGGAGCTGACACTCTAATGTCCCTCACAGTCACTCACTATTACTATGAAACTCTATTACAGATTTAATTTGACACCAGGCAGGAGTGAGCAGTACTGTACCGCCAATTGCCGCCCCATTTATTGTCCATGGGACCGCCACAGGTAGAAGCTGCATGTAGCGTCTCCTTCAAGGCAGCATGAGGAATCTGTAATCACAGTGAAGTAAACCTGTGCTCATTGTCAGGGATGCCTGTCATTTTAAATCCAAGTTCTATAAAAGGAGGCCAATTGCAAAAACCCTAGCATGAGAATTTTGGGAAATCCGGTCTACTGCTGGCACGGATGCAAGGAAACAAAGTTGACATTTTTTTGTCTGTTGTAGAAAACACAGCCGCTACAGTCTGATACAGAAAAGTCGATTTTATTGGACATAAAACAGCTGGTGCTGCAATTTTATAGAAGTTCTATCAATTTTTAAATAAATCAAGCATAGGAAGCGGTCGGCACGTGTCATCCGATCCTCGGCGACATTTTAGTTTGAGCAACGTATTGAATTCCAAACTGCAATTACTTTCCTTTAAACATTTAGAATGTGACAAAATGTCCATCCTTAGATTGGGATTAAAATTTCAAATAAAATGATTAGTTCAGCATACATTTTTAAAATGGCTTTGGGGACACTTTAGTGTGTTAGCATCCTGAACAGAGCTCAAGACAACTTCTATTCCTTTAATGGGACGGTTATTAGGCAGCCCTCAAATATTCTAATCCGATTGTACAATTTTACAAAGATTTAGCAACAATTGTGTAATAAAAAGGGACGATATCTGATTGGATATGAGTTGAATAAGCCCCTGTACGCATTGGTTAAAAACAATGATGCTGTAACTTGGTGGCCAAATCCAGTATTTCTGTGCCAAGACTGGACCATGAGTCTTCTTACCTGCCTGATCGGCTTCACCTGTGTGGACTGAAAGATCTCCTGCGTGCCTGTGCAGGAATTACGTGATCCCGGCCTGGCCAATCAAGATGGTCAAAGATCGGAATTCAGAAGAGAAGAAGAAAGAAATTGGCAGCGCCCTTGATGAAACAGGGACAGGTAGGTATGGACTGGCTTTAGTTCTGCTTAAATTTAATAGATTTCACTTCTTTGACTCACTTCAATGGTCCTGATTTATTAAAGATCACCAAGGCTGGGGGGGATTCACTTTCATCAGTGAACCAGGGCGATTTCAGCAAACCTGGGATGGATCTGGTCCATGATTGAAAACATTTAACACATACAAAAATGACTTTTAAGAATTCCATTCCAGGTTTGCTGGATCACACTGCGTTACTGATGAAAGTGTATCCTCTCCAGCCTTGGAGAGCTTTAATAAATCGGTAAGTTCTGAATCACAAATGCCCTCCATAGATCAGCCCCTGCAGCAGCTTCTAATCTTTTGACTTGCTACAAAATTACAATGTTGCAGTCTGATAATTGTAACTTTGAAGAAAAGACTAAAGAAATTTCCTCCTGCCAGCAGCAAACTGATGACATCATCCCAGCCAAGGCAAAGACAATGAACTGGAGCTTAAAGATGGCTTACATGATACAATATATTTTTCTTTTGATACACACTACAGCATATTGAGGTGTCACGATTTTACCCTTACCGCCTGGTAAAGTTATTGATACACTTTAACCACAGTTGCATTATTTTCTGCAGAGCATTAGGCCAGATTTGCCTTCCGAGACCTTTTTTTTTTTCATTGTGGAGCTTCGCTAAAGACAAGTGATGTTGTCTACTTAACAAAACATTCAAATGTCTCTTTCATATCTACGTTCCAGGGAATGCAGGCTGTGTGGGTAAAGCCTGTAACACTTCATTGTACCGTGCGCTTAAATCTGAACGCCGGGGATGAAGAATTTAGTCACTCAATGATTCATCCTTGTGATAACTCACTCCTTTTTTTTTTTAATAGAAAAAAAGGCCGATCCAGCTAAAATAGGAGCCGAACGGAGGGATAAAGTAACAGATGGAGTTAAAACGATACCTTGCAGCTCAAATCTCCATTTTACTAAACACTTGCTTGGTGCTCCAGCCAGCCACGAAGCTGTTTGCAGCTTCATATTAAGCAGAAAGTTCAAATCAATTATTGTCCATTAGAGATAGGTATATAACTGATGAAATATCCCCAGAGGAGCTCCGCAAATGTATCTCAATGTCCTTTGTCGAAATGGAATTCTTGACAGTTTGCCTTTCAGTGGCATGGAGCAGAGCAAAAGGAGGGGGGGGGGGGCACTGACAGATTCCTCATCTTAGCTTTGTTTCTTCCAACCATGAAGTTTATTTACCAAAGTCTCCTGGGTGGATAAGAACACAGCGGAAAAACAGCACTGCAATCTGTAAAGAGCTTCTGAAAAATGTCTTTATATCATTTATAGTGATTCAATTTATCTGTCTGAAAGGAGCGAGCGTGAAAATGTAAGAGAGCTGCATTTATCCTGGCCCTTATAAAGATCATTACATGGTCAGATGTTCATGCACAATCTGCACGTCTTGCAGTGTCATTTAGCTAGAGTTCTGCCCTAAAGGTGAATGAATCGGTTCTACAAGGACTCATCCATGGGGCCAAGCACTGATGGTCCTGGCACTGCTGGTTTGGAAATGAAGGCAATCATGGAAGGTTCTCTAACCTATGTGACCGTTTTGTCCCATAAAAATAAGTGTTCAGTGTTGTCATGAGCAGCTTTGCAGATATTGGATTGGTTCCTGAACTGGAAGATGGTCAGCTAATGTCTGAATTTTAAATGAAACTGTAGCTGTGGACATATAGAGAGTTAGTTACATTTAGCAAGCAGTAAATGAGCATTTAAACAAGCATTCACTGATCTCTGTAGCTGCAGGCACTGTGAACAAATTCATCCTCAACATTTCCCACCAGTCATAATAATAAGTCTTTCTCTTAGCTCAGCTCACCCTGCCAACGGTAAGTCAGCAGCTCAGCTCACCTTGCCCAACTTTCAGTAGTGATTCAGCTCAACTCATCCTGCTGCCCCTTTATAGCAGTAACACAGCAGCTCAACTCACCCATATCCCCCCTCATTTTGATAACTCAGCAGCTCATCTCACCCTACTTCTCCTACCTAGCAATAACTTAGCAGCTCATCTCACCCTGCTCCCCTCTCAAAGCAGTTACATCTGTAGAGCCGACTCCATTAGACTCCATTCAGATTGACGGCAGGAGCAGGCATTTCTTTGCCGTTTGGCCATCTGCACCGTTCTTTCTTAAGAACCAGAATTTGAACATTTTACAGTATGTGGCTACAGGCAGTATGAAACCACTCACTGCCACCCCATTCCGTCCCTATGGAAACCATTGGTGAGGGTAGTTAGGAAGCAGTGACCACCCAACAACCACACCCCCAGTCTGCACATATTCATAGCAGCTTTGATGTTTCTATCGTGACAGGGTCACTTTAAATTCAGTTACAGTTATTAATACTCTCTGGGCCGTTTCATTTTTCAAAAAGACAAGCGTTTAAAACTGAACTCCAGGCAAATGTAATAAACCGCCCATTATACCAGTCAAGTATTCATTAAAATGAAAATCATGATAAGTAGTAATACGTGTAAGTGCCTTAAAGTCCAACTTCAAATTATTTTCCCACCATCCTTTGCACGGCATAATCGGACAGAGAATGAAAGGCTATACACTTTTACTGTGCACATTCTAACTTGTTTTCGGGCCCTGGGTGCTCAGCAGTGTGATGGCTGTCCATAGTCCATAAGGAAAGCAGATCACAAAGAGGAGATGTGATGGTAAATAGTTATTTAAAGTAACATATAATTTAAAGTGTGCAAGCTTTGTGTTATAAACTACAATGCAATTTTTAATATTGCTTCACTAACAAGTCTGTACATTGTTATTTAAAGGACCATAAGTGTAATAAGGAAGGAAGGGATTCTTGACTGTAAGGTCTGTGATAATGTGGAATCGGCTCCCTCAGGAAGTAGTTTCAGCAACTACTATAGATTGCTTTAAGAAAAAGCTGGATGATTTCTAGAAGCACAGAATATAACTGCGGATTAAGGCTCTAAAGTAAAAAAAAAAAACCAAGACTGCTGATCCAGGGAACATCCGATTGCCTCATAGAATCAGGAAGGATTTTTTTTCCCTGTTGAAGCAAGTTGTACCTGGGGTTTTCTTTGCCTTCCTCTGGGCCAACTATGTCTTATAGGGTTTTATATCTGGGGTATGTTTATTTCCCTAGTGGCTGAACTTGATGAACTTATGTCTTTTTTCAGTGTAAGTGTGCACAATTGTGCATTCTGATATGTATGTGGGGTATGTGGACCCTACATCTCCCAGAACTTACATTATATGAGAAAATGGTTTATAGACACCTTCTCACATTCAATGAGCGTATTGGACATCTCATTCCCATGATCAATTTTAATGGAGTGGCCCCCTAAAACAGAAAAGGGGTCTTTACCAAAATATCACCACAAGGCACAATTGTCTGAAATATCTTTGCAGTGTTAAACCTAGAAACTTTTCTAAGCTGGGTGGGAAGAAGCTGTAGGTTGGTGGCAGCCGGTGTATCGTGACCCAACTGTTCAGTAACCACCCAAAAACAGCCGTGGGATTACTGAAAAGTGCCAGGTGGTGGGCCCGGCTAAAAAGGGCCGGGGAGAACACTGCTTTGTTAGTTTTACCATTAACAGGTTCCTCCACAGGAAACGCCAAAATGCAGTAATTTATTGGGGCTGTATTTTTAGCTATAGCATATTATTGGCTTTCATACTTGTTCCATTTGCCTGTGATACCAGTATAGTTTTTGACCTTGCTATTCCAATTTTCTTCAAAAATAACATTTTGTTTGGTTTGGTAAAGCACTTGTTATACTTTACAATTGCCTTGTGTGTTTTCTTTTTCATAAAACTGTTTTCATCCTTTTTCGTATCTCAGTTCTGCTGATCTCCTGTATATGATTTTGGCCCCCTCCTGTCTACATTGACTCTCTCCCATGCTGACTGCACAATATTGCTCTGGACTGACTTCCTAATAGTGACCACCATGCAACACGTGTGTGGCCTCACCTGATAAAGTGACTACACTGCAACATGACTGGGGGATCGTTGTCAAGCCAATGACAAAAGCAAGGATTTTTATTGCTGGATAGCCTGGTGTTTTTAAAAAGAGCAATTAGGAATTAGGAAAATTAAAGCAAATTGTTCAAGTGCATTAACATTTATTTTAGTAACTGGGCTTACATTTAGGTTGACATTTTGTTTTGATTTTTATAGATCACGTTATAGGTTGTTATGGCTGCCTTGGTAATTTTTTTTTTAGCTTGCTATGGGTTTCAGCGCCTTTTTTCCGGTTGTTATATAATAAAGCAGCCTGAAATTTGCAGTATAAACTCTTTTATTTGGTAAAGTAGCAGGTAATCTTGCTGGCATACTTTCCTGCACATAATATATGCCTTCTGCAGTTATTTTGACAATTCCTGCTCTGGAATTTTCCTTTATTTGTTGCTGAAATACTTTCTCCTGTGAAAAAGAGAACGTGTGGAACTAGCCAAAAATCTCTCTCACTTGTTCGACTAGCACATGGTACGTTCCAGAAGCCTCCTCTCACTTCAGTTCACATAAGGATCTTTTCAAACTGCGTGTTCCAGTTTTGCCATGGAATATCACTGACCGGCAAACAGTGTACGCGCTTTGCTCCCATTTTACAGTCTGCATTCCAAACCGCAAGTTGCAAAACCCAAAAGCCGCTTGGGTACAGCAGTGCCCAGTCTCTTCGCTGCTGCCATCAACATGCTGTGCCACACGGATAACCATTTACTGCACAGACGTGGCATGATTTACTTAATTAAAGTAGGACTTCAAACCCTGTAATGCCAGGACAAGGCCCTATGGCACCCAAGGCCAATGCCAGAGCAAACACCCCCTCCCACAGCTATTTAAATCAACACAACACATATCTAAAAACCTTTTTAAAAAAAAAAAAGAGAGAGAAGCGGATGCAGGAGTGCATCAAAAGGGCTAACAAAAACTTTAACTACAAATGTTAGGGTGCAAAAATTAATTAGGGTTAGCTACAAAATTTCTTCTGCGATTTATCTTTTTTTCTAAAGGCAATAAAATCATGTTTTTACAAAGATTTTTTTTTTTAATTTGGTGCTAAACACTAATGAACACAAATTTACCAAATGACATGTAAATAATTAAAAGAAAATTCAGCAAAATACTAAAAAGGGAATGAAGGCGTTTGGAAAAACTAATTAAAGTTCACAGAGGGTGAATAAAGTATGAAAATGTTGTTTTTTTCTTAAAAGAGAAAAAGAGTTTTTGTTGTTTTTTTATCTACCCAAAGAGGTAACTAAAGAATGAATACAACATTTATGAATGCAGAGCTGGACCAGAGTGAAATTTATAGCTTAGTACTGAGGAATATATGGGAAGAACGAGGCTCTCCCTCATATCATGTAATCATGAGAGATTTGTATTAGAATGGGTGTCATACTGATAGGGGAGTGCCTCTGAGTTACACAGGAAGACCCACACAGTCCGTTGCTATCTACAGGACTGAGCTGTCAGTTTGACAGCTTAGTCTTGCACAGTGCATAACCTGATTGGGTAATCGGGGGGCAGGACAGGCTCCCACCTTGGCTGTGCTCCCTGAGTATGGCATCTGGACCTGTGTTCCTTTTAACCTTAAAAATCCAGGTCAGTGTGCAATCCAAGGGGGTCAGGAAAATAAACACCCAGGGCCCACAGAAAATAGACTTGGTTTTACTTTTTACATATGGGGAGCAGCATCAGGGAACAGAACTGGATTAAAGTGCTTATTACTAAAAAAATAAAACGAAATTATTTAAAGTAAATAGATCATAATATAAATATAATTTGAAATAAATAATTATTGCTTGGTATTTAATACTTGTTGCAAAAGCTAAAACCATAGGAAGGATTCCTTTCGGCTGTTAAAAATGCATCTGAATAGCAGACCATTCCCTAATTCCCTTTTAGCAGATTTTGGGACTATTTAAATTGGTCATTTTATCCAGGCAGCAAGAAAAAAAAAGAATGCAATGCTAAGCTTTCTTATAGAAATACCAACACTCTCTGAGGTATCTCCTGCAGTCTTGGAGAGCTTTATTAAATCGGGCCCATTGTATCATACCAAGAAGTGGGAGGAAGCCTCAACACAGATAGCATTTGAATACCCAACAGATTTTCTTCCCCAGGTATGTTCTAGTGACGCCCAATGTGTCAGTGGACAATAGGGTGTCGCTGGGACAGTGAAGGTGACAGAAAACGAGAAGGAATCCTTAGCCACCAATAAAAGCGTTCCTTCTTTTTTTTCTCTGCCCAAAATTGAACTTCAACTTTCCCATATAATTATCCTTCATTCTGTTACTTTGTATTACATTTTATCAGTATTCTTGCGCAGCAAATTGGCCCTTAAAAAGTTGTACATCTCAGACAATAAGTTGCATTACCTTCGGTGTTACCGGTTGTATTATGAACAGACTTATGGAGGTCAGACTGACCTTCGTATCCTCAAATTTTGTATCTTCTCCTTTACAAATATGCTCGCTGCCACAGGACAAAGATGGACTTTTTTTTGGCGAGCCAGCTGTATTGAACGGGTTAAGGCGAATCTTTTGTTGGCTCTTTGTCATTTCTGGAAGGTTGGTCCATTAACCAAGTGTTGTAGTGAATTGCTAGCTTCTCAGTGCATACAATGAACCACACAATGAGCGCTCCTCGGTAATGCACGGGGTAAGTGCTTTCTCCCCAGCAATATTCGGAGAGGGGCTGACGTACCCATTGCTCGTTTTCTTCGGCAAGCCACCGAGGCTGCCGGCAGCTCTGCCTATTATTTGGAAAGTACTTTCTAAATTGGTTCCTGTCTGGCCTTGATAACACAAAAAGACTCTGTTCCGCCAAATAACTTCCACGTTTCTGCTGTTGTTATTCTTCATCTGATTATATTCTTCGGTTGTGGTTTTCTGTGTGTGTGCGTGGTGCGCTCTTGGTGACTCATCACTGTCCCTGCTCACTAATATTGCTGCTGTCAGTGCTTAACTCTTATACAGAACGCTCAGAGCTGCTGATTCACGTTATCTGTGTCCAGCTTGTAACTCTGCTCTGGAATGATAAAAAGGATTAAGCGGGATATATCAAACCTCAGACATCTTAGTTTATTGTCGATGTGTGACACACATAGAGGTCAGGCGGTGTCAATGGAAGATCGTTAAATCTAACTGGAGCTAACCTAACACTACAATCTGATTGGACAATCTCCTTTAGATCTACCATCATTATCATGTAATGCAGGCGCTTTCCTAAATGGATTGGTGTGCCTTTGTATTATATTTTGGCCATTTTAAAGGGGTCCTATAAAGAATGCATAGTGTATGGCCAGCTTATGGACAAAATGAAATGACGCAGTAAGTAAAAGACATGGTTACTTTTGCTCATGTTTCCTCCGAGGGTGGCGATGAGCCCTAAAGCTTTTGGCAGATCGCATTATATACAGTACGACATGTTTATAGTGCACAGTTACACCTTAGTTTGGTGACAAGATCCCTTCTGTGTGGCTTTTCACTTTGCAAGGAATGTTTCTGGATTCCTAAAGCTTTCCTCCGGATTCTTACCTGCTGCTGCCCCATACATATTGGGATCAGCTGCAACAGTGCACTTGCATAGGTCATTTTAACAAGAATTAAGCTTTCAGCTTTGATTATATTCACATAACCTCAGCGTCATGATAATTGCTGCACACTCAACAATTCTCAATGCCGCACACTGAATCTGCAAGCGATCCCCATAACCTGCTCTTAAAGTCCGATCAGCAATAGAGAGGATTCTGGGAAACGCATTTAACCAAGTTACCATGGCTGCAAGGGAAAAAAATGTTTTTGGCAGTTACAGAAAATTAGGACTGGCTGCAGATGGAAATGGAAAAGTAATATTTGCAAAATTAATGCTGAAATGCATATATAGGAACGGTCTTATCTGGTGATATTTTATGTTCAGCCAGTCTTGTGGTCCAGGAACACCTACCCCAGGTAGCATAGCCAGGTCTCTGACATCTCAAGCAATATATGTTTTATAGAAATACCCATCACACGCTTATTGGACAGTGAGAGGCGAGCAGCGCAGTAATGGGATCAGCCCTATGAGCTGACCTCCTGTACGCATGTTCACAGAATTGGACTGACAGCGCCATCCAAATACAGGAGGCTGATATAGTGACAGATTCAGGTACTTATGCCCATAATTGTTGATGAATTCATAAATGAAGTGTATTGGGTTTTTACCTAAAACTTAAAATTCAGTCTGGAGCTGCGGGCATTCCTAGGCAGCATCATGCAAACTGCCCCAGGTAATGCCCACATGTAATGCCGAGCCTCCATGATTGAAAAAAACTAAAAGCCAATGAACGAAAGGGAGGAACGTTGGTTTTCTGCAGATTTCAGATTGAGAAGAAGAAAATCACACCGTACTTTATAATTTGGTTTTGGTTCCAATGGATGAAGTGGGTTTAGGGTTCTGAAGAAGTGTATATTTTTGTGGATCAATTTATTAATACAGGGTGACTTATTTAAATAAATCCTTACAATATCATTTGAGTGCTTCTTAGTCAGCTGATTTCTGTTTTTTAACTTTAGCCAAAGTGGCCTAAGCTTTTTAGCAATGGACCTTGAATCGAGTGGTTCCTACATTCTATCATCAATGCCCATTCAGCTTCTCTTAATTTTAAAGCTTAAAAGTATTTTTAAAGCCAGAAATGTATTTTTTGGATTTTAGTGCACTTTTTAACTTGTCTTTGAAATATTTAAAGCACCATTCAACTGCATTTTGAGGATTTGAAGGGGGTGCTGACTGTCCCTTTAAACAGCTCTAATTGCATGGAAAGAGCCTGCTAGCTGCTTTATCAGAGTGGCAGCACCCCTTAAAAATTCTACATTTCACATCTTCATTCTGAAGGCTGCTTGAAACTTTACAAATACTTGCTGTACACGTTTATGCAAGACTTCATGAACTACCTGACACTAAGCAAAACTGGACGAGATATCACCCTGGAAGTCATGGATTTGGATGATGCTGGAAGTACCCTGTGCACTTCTTCTGACGGAAACCAGTTAATACTCCTGATCAGAGTTAAACAACAAACCGTCGGCGGGTAAAATGCGATCAAACAGCTCCTCAACACTTTACAAGCCTCTAAATTAGGTACGTGCGGCAGAGAGCTGCAATATGCGGACCTTTTAATTGTATTGAAAGGTACAAACGATCATCAGAAGCTCGTATTAAAAGGAGGAATCATTAGAGAAGCTCTCTGCTCTGCACAAGGAGGAGAAAATGCACAGGCAGTCTCAGTCTATACCATCGATCGGTAACCAACAAAGGATTCATCTGCTGATGAGACACTAATCGATGGCAGCAGTCTGCGAAAGCGCACGCTGAGATGTGAGAAAAGGAATCAATCGTCAAGCATTCACTTGGGGAATCGTGGTCTGTCTGGACGGCTGAGCCAGGCAAAGGTCAACAACCGGGAACAGGCTCTCAGCTGACCTGTGCCATCCTCTCCGCTGCCGGCCTTCACACAGGATCATCTGTGACTGCGCCATGCACCTCCCTGGTCTTTGTTTTGTCAATTTTTATTAAAGTGAGCCTGGCATTTAGCTGCACTTGGGCGGCACAATGACCTAGGATAGCCATGGATTGATGGATGTGTCAGTGAGAACAATGGACACCTGACTTACTGAGGAAAACTATTTATATAGAGCAGCCTTTTTTAACATGGGGGAAACTTTTAAACAACTTTCAGATCTTCTTAAAACCCCTGCTATAATAATTATATCCACCACTCATAGTACATTAGTATGGTGGGCAATAAGAAGAGTTTCTCTTACATTGCTGACCATTGGGAAGAATGTCACCCTTACAGATAGCCAAAAAGATCATTGGTGCCCCTAATATGACCTGAGAGGCACAAATTACACAAAGAACCCCCAGCAACCTCTGTAGGAAACCTGATTGAGAAACATTGCTAAAGGCAATACAGTTGCACAAAGGTCTTCTGGGACATCAAAACTTTATATTTGATGGGTGAAGAACGTGCATGCGGTCCGACCTAAGTTGCATATCATCAGAGTATCAGGGTATCAGCAATTATCAATTTTTCTGTTCATCTAGGAAATAGGAGTCTGAATTTCAGCCCTTGAATAAGGGACCCAAATATTTTTGCACAGTGGCCTTTTGAGGAATATATTGCCTTTGCATCTGACTACCCTTACTCCTTGGTGTGTCACCGACCTGGAACCTATAGATAAAATAAAGCTAAGGCTTCTTTTTATTGCCTGCTTGGCCATGACTTACTAACAGTTTGTATAGATGGCTGTTTTTGGTGCAACGTGAATGACCAAAAGCCTTCATTGGACCTGCTTTGTGTTTCTTTGGACACAGCAGATCCTTTTGAGATGCCTTTTCCTACAGTGAATTTGAAAAGTTGAGAACAACACTCATGGACAGGAGGCCTAATAAACATGGATGATGATGAGAGACCAGAAGTTTGAACCTTTAAAATAAGTTTATCAATCCTTAAATGTTCCCTTTAAGGCGAAAAATCAGCACGAGTTCAACAAAGGTTTTGCTTGGAAGGATCCATCACCATTGCACAGTCCTGGTGACCCAAACATCAGGTCAATATTCGATCTTGCATGGCACTGTTAGTGCTTAGTAATGTGATCTTGCCACACTGGTTACCTGAACTTTATTCCTACAGGTTGGCTTTGCAGGATTTTTCCATTCCCGCCATGTTTGGATGTTCTTCCAGATCTTAAGCTTTCATGAACAATCCAAACTGTATTGGTAGCCAGCTGAATTGTGATCAAGCTGCCTGTGGCATGCCAGTATATTTGTGGTGGGGATATTATAAGTGTTAAATTATTACTATCATCATACTTTGTGTGTTCTTGTGAGGGCAGAGACTCGAGAGAATCAACTGCTGGCTTTATATAAGTAGGAATAACTTTATACAATACATAATTCTAATAAAGATGAGGTCAGGAAGGGTGGTTTGTACCGATGTTTGGGTATATTTTTTAGTGAATCATCTTTTATTAATAAAACTACAGCTAAAACTTTTTCAGAAGCTTACACAAAATGACTTACAATGATAAATAAAGCCTCAATATAAGTGAAATCCAAATAAAACTTTATGATGTGGTGTTAGAGGGATGGCAACAAAATCATTGGATAGGGCAGAAAGCCTGTCTGGGATTTATTGCTGTCTGCAACTTCCAATCTGATGACAATCACCCCTATAATTTCTAGTTGTGGTGTTACTAGAATAGGAAGTGAGGTGAAATCTTCCCAGGGGGGTCACCAACATCGGTAAATACCTGGCAAGGGGGGGTTTACACCTTAGTGTGCAAAAGTGAAAAGATTTGAGTTGGATTTAAACAATAAAGTCTGTGGACTGTCTGCCTAGATCAATTCCCGTTTTCCAGTGGCATTCATGTTTTCGGCTGCTGAACATGCAGCAGCGTTCCAATGGTTAAGAGTCTTTCCGTTCTGCTATAGGCTAAGTCAGAGATTTCACTGGCTGCACATGAAAGGGTTTGGTAATATTTAAGCAGAAAAATATGCATGACTTTTAAATAGCATTTATTTATTTTGATTCAAACCAACACAAAACATGTGGATGTAATTTTGTGACTGCGGAGAGCGCGCCAGCGGCAAAGCTTGCGTTTAATTGGAGGATGTCCAAGAGCTGTGATTGGCAGGTGTTACGTATCCCCACCTGGATAACCTGCCTGTCTTAAGGCTGCTGGCTAGATAAGGCAATTTACACTTCTTCCACGTCCTCTGTGAATTGGCCAGGTCCTTCCCTGTCATAAATGCTTTCTTAAAGGGATTCTGTCATCAGCCAAAAGTTAAACACATGACCATTAGCTCTATGCAGTTGTTAGAAAACATGTGGCCACCCCATCAAATGAATACAATGTTTTATTAATGCAAATGATGTGATGTCCTGTACATAACCCTGTCCTCCAACCCTACTAAGGGCCATTGGGATGAACCGGAATGCCAACTGTGAGCCAGGTCTTCTCATCCAACATCTGACCTGACAAATGATGCAAAATTCCCACAAACACCTTCCAAAATTCTGTGGGAAACCTCAGAAGACCAAAGACTGTTTTAGCTAAAAATGGACAGGGGGCAAGTCTATATTATTGGCCATAGTTCTGGAAAGGAAAGTCCAATGGGAGTAATGGTCAGGTGTTCATAACATTGTGGCCATCGCTGACCTCCTTCTGAAAATGTGAGTCTCTGGCTTTATGCATGCAGGCAGCAAAATCAAAACTCCTGATCTGCATGCATTTTCTTTCCATGGACATGTTCCATCGTCATGAGTAGAGAAAGAAATGGCAATTCCTGGCCAGCTTACATTTATCGTCTATGGATAGTTTAAGGTAGACAAAACCTTCCAGAAATTGCTGCGATAGGAATGAGATCCTTTACACAGCAGGGCAGAGCCACACAAGGGACATTTTACCTTCAAATGAAAAAAATCTTTGACAATGTTTAGACAAGGCACTGGCTTCTTCCTGTATCTCTAAAGGGATCACAGGCTCATCTGTAAATATAACTGAGAATTAAATTAAACATTAGGCATGAAATACTTAATACCGTGTTATATTTTCTTTTTTGATTGCAAGCTGCAGCAATTTTTTTTACAGGAGTTACATTTTTAAGTAAGGGCTACCTATGGTGCTCGGTACTTATCCATGCACGACTTTGAAGCAGGCAGGCTAAAATCTCATGTAAATGTCATTTCAAACATCATTCCAGTCTTTTAAAAGTTTTCATTAGAATATTTTCTAGTGATTGTGAGATGAAGGTCCTTTTTCAGGTCTTTCATGTATCGGATAACGATGCTTTGTCCGTTTTTCCTGCATTGTTATCCTATTGTACAAGCTTCTAATTGAACACTATAAGTGACCATTTAATAACACATTGCACTGATCTGGTCCACTGCTGTCATCAGTAAACCCGCCATAAGAAATGCCATGCAGCTGGAGTACATATGCATGGGGACAGGGAGTGTCTGGAAGAGCTCAGCAGCACTAAGATGCAATAAAGAATGAGAAAATAACAATATTTTATTAAGAATCATGCCAGTGGTTTTTGACACGCAATGCTAAATGTCTTGCTTTACTTTTATTTGAAAAGTAAACTTCTCTTAAAACCAATATTTTGTGTTATGTATTTAGTTGGTTTGAATCACCTGCTACCTCAGAAGATTCTAATATGTTAATTATCTTCCCTGCAACCACCTTAAAAAGAAATTGAATTTTGTATGAAGCTGGCCCTTGATCTTGTGTTTAGCCTCGAGTTTCTCCATACCTCCCATCCGGGCACAGGATCCCGCTGAGTTCACACGGGATGCAGATTCTTGAGATGCTCATGTTAAATTTGTCTAATGCGGTGAGGTTTACCACCCATTCTGGGAATTCTTTGCTTGGTTGTTTCCTGTACTTTTTGGATTAAACACCACATATGCCAAGAAAAAAAGTTTTTGTATGTATTGACACAAAGCCCTGGGATAACTTAAACTTGCTTATTGACTTTACCATATCTGCTATGAGAAATGTGATGGCATCTCTGTTCAAGCAGCGTGGAAAGATGATATTTTTATATGGTATAATATATTATAATATACCCACAGACCTTCAGTGGACAAGGTATGTTACAAGAGAAAAAAACGAGGAATTCAACAAAAGACGGAGGATGGCTGCAGTTTTTTCCCACTCTGTGTTCTTTGCCTCAGCCTGTCTATAGGTAGCCCAAGTGAAATTTATGAAAACACTGCCTGTGTTATCTTATGGATATCAATGTTTTGCCCTTCACATCACATGCACCTCAGCAAAGTTGAGTGCCGATTAGGTGGTACCTCGGACAGCTCCTGGTCTTTGATCTATCAAAAAACTATTTTTTCCCTTTTCTGCACAAAGATCTTTTTGTGTGAAAAATAATGCCAGTGAGAAATTTCTCTCTTGTCTGTTAGTTGAATTCAGAGCAAAACAACAATTGTCTTCTTGGGAGAGCACCCAGCTATCCAATGATATCTTTCCTATGTCCGATGTTTTTTGCCTCTCTGGAGTCCAGATCCTTTGTAAGCCTAATGCCATTGGCAAAGTTAGAAATCCATCAGGTCACCTGAGCATTCATGGTTATGCTTTGTGATATAGGAAGGACAAACCTTTTTGTGCCAGATATTTAAAATCGCTTTCTAGGTGATAAGAATTCCGCTGTCGTAAAGCATTGCAACCTTTGGCAGAATCATCATATCCAAGAGACTGGGAAATGCCTGGTCAGCTGCTACTCCTTAGGGTTCCTTCTTCGGTCTACGGTGGCCTTGGGCTATCATTATTATTATTATTATTATTAAAATTAATAAACAGGATTTATATAGCGCCAACATATTACGCAGCCCTGTACATTAAATAGGGATTGCAAATGACAGACTAATACAGACAGTGATACAGGAGGAGAGGACCCTGCCCCGATAAGCTTACAATCTAGTAGGTGGGGGAATTTCACACACAATAGGAGGGAGATATGTAGTGGTGGCAAGTAGTGGTGGTTTCAAAAAACAGAAGAAGACAGGTAGGCAAGTTTGAAAAAATGGGTTTTGAGCCCTCTTTTAAATGAGCAGAAAGTAGGAGCAATCCAAATAGGACGAGGAAGACCATTCCAGAGAGTTGGGGCAGCTCTAGAGAAATCTTGTATCCGTGCGTGTGATGAGGTTATGAGTGAGGAAGTCATTAGCAGGTCATTGGAGGAGCGGAGAGAGCGGCTGGGGGAGTATTTTTTTTACCAAGTCTGAAATGTAAGTGGGACAATAACTGTGTAGGGATATCATATGAAGCCAAATCATATGGTGGGGCTGGCAAGCATGCAACATCAAAGTTCAGACTGGCCAGAAGTTATGAATTCAGAGACTTGTGCTTAGGAGCATTTAAAAAATGTTTTGTTTTTATTCAACAGAGTCACTTTAAATAGGCCGTTGCCTAACCTTCCATGACAAGATCTTTCGCCTGTCTTCCATTTTTCAAAAAGCGACACGTTGTATAGACAAATCTGTAAACAGATGGGCCCATAAATCTGGATGTGGAAATGCATAGTCTCAGAGGTTTTTTGAAACACTGCTATGGGCTGCGGAGACAACATTTCGTTTCAATTAAACTTGTCTACAAAGTTGTTTTATGTGTTTGCCCACTATTATTATTCTTCTGAAATAAGAACCAGCTCCAGGTTCGGCTTTATGTGTTTATTACACTCACAAAGCTGTCCAAATGCCTCGAGCTTTGGTGCTTAAGAGCTAAAAATCATCTCGCTCCTCCGATCTTGGAGCGCCTTGAAAATCTACCAGTGATATATAGCCGCTGTCATTTGTGGGCTAACGGTGTCACGTGACATGTACAACTTTTTTTTGTTCCTGCAACCAAAAATACCAACCTGGCTCTTTTTGGGTTTGTTTTTTATTAATATGCTTATGTTTCTGAACAGAAATCTCTCCTGTCGCCAGATGGTAGGGAATAGTCAGTTTCAAGTCGTCTTTTCCAGCTGTGCTGAGGTTTTCAGCCTACTTGTTCCTTGTTGCTTTAAAAAGCCTCGGATGTTGAAAAAGAAAAACAGTTTCTGTCCTCAAATATTAATATTTCCACCAAGTTTGCCAAACCCATAACAGCTGAGGTCTGAGCTCGCTGGAGTCGTTCCCTTCTAATAGACTCTGCTGTAGAAGTTTTCATTTGCAACGCTCCACCTTTTTAACTATTTTGTCACAAGCCACAGTAAATCTGCGTCATACAAAAACATTCGAGAAGGTTACATAATGCCTTGGTTTTCGTTTTGTGTATAGTATATACTTTGAGTGAATACTTTGTGTATAGTATGTACTTCGAGTGAAACCTTATCCCCAACAGTTGGGGTCTCCTAATAGCTGACGTCTCCCTACATCTAAAACCAAAACTTTATTTTTTTTAATTTTTTTTTTTTTAGTACTAGGAATGGTTAAAACCTCAATCTGTGTATAATTTTCTTTTAGTTCTTGTCTCGTACACAACAGGAGGCAAGAAAAAATCTATCATACAAATCCCAAAGAAAATTTTGGCTTTAGATGCACTTTAATATTTAACCCATTCCCTAAAACTTAAAAAAATTGATCATCGAAACTGGATGTACGTTTGTTCTGTGTGACCTGACCAGCCCTTGTAAATTAGGTATAGGGGTTTTTTTGGGTGGTCGATTTAGTAAAGGATTATAAGCTGCTCCAAAACAAATTTTCACCTTGCAAAAGATAATTCATTTAGCTTAGTCAATGTGGTGATAGTTCACATTGCAAAGAATACCCAATAACGTGCAAGTAAATCTACAAAAGATGAATGTTACCTTGCACGTGATTGGATAGTTGAAGCCGGCAGAGCCTTATCTCATTACCAGTTCCCCCTCTACCCCAATCTACTCCTTGCAACCAGCATAGATCCTCTTCCCTCCAGCACGCCAAAATTTCGGCAGACCTTCGTCATCATCACTTACATTATGTCACTACTGGTCCTGCAATGGGGTGATATTGTCAGAGCCTGCCTGGTGCACAGAGGTAGTAAACTGGCTGCCGGGTACTGGAACCAAGAGAAGGAGACAACTTTTTTATTGGTAAATAAGTAAGGAAAGAAGAATTATTGCTATCTTTGGCCCCATTTGCAAGATTTCTCCTTATTTACTCTTATGGCAACAACCATACGAGTAGTAAAAGAAAATCTGCAACAAGGACAGCAATATAAAGTTGTGGAGAGTTTGAGCTGTTCCAATTTTTTTTATTATTCAGCACATAAGGCAAAGGTCTGAACGGACCCTTAGCGACAGCTGTAGAGGAATGAGAGTGATTACTGAGACAATTTGCCTTTCTTTTAGCATTGGGTTCTTATTGTCAGGATAAGTGGAGATAGAGTAGGTATAGAATACGCTAAGTGTGTCAGTGGGGGAGAGGCAGCTGGATTCTGGGATTGCTCTTAAAATAAGTAATTGTGAAATCCAGTCAGGACAGGCACCCCAGAGGAGCAGGGCAATTAGTGACAATGGCATTCCTCCATCATAATGACATAGATTTGGGATTTTGCTAATTAACAGGTAATTAACCAATCGCCATTGATCTCCACATACGGTGCAGCTCGGCCTTGGTGAAGGAAATCACGTGTTTTATAGAACAGCAAAGGTTTTGTGTTTTTTTTCTGCTTTTGCTTTTGTGGGCTGATACGTAGGATTATGTTGGTGCCGTTTGAAACGTATGGTAATTCCCTGATGCAATTCAGTGATAATTGTATATCCTCCTATGGGGATTATGTACCGGTCTGGTATGTCAAGTTTTAGAATGTGCCAGACTTGTTCTCCTTCTGTAATAAAAACTCCATCAGGGTGAGTAACCACCCCTGGTTATTGCCGGTGGGATTTGTAAGCTGGGGTCATGTCCAGTTTGCAATCAAAACGTATTAAGAAGAATGCCAATGGGTTTTTGTTTAATTGGAGAAGGAATAAACATCTGCAGTTATAGGACTGTCTACAATTGAAAAGTTTTTTTCCTTTATTTCCATCTTGGAGTTCCTCCTAATTAAAACTTTTTGGCACCGCTGGACTGGATGACCTAGTGTGACCCAGTGCCGGGCTGCTTGTCTTTTAGGTTTTATGATGACGGGCTTGTTTAGCTTCAAGGTATTTTTTTATACCCAGTCTATGGGAATCCAAAACCTATTTGTAGCAGGTCCTATGCTCCCGTCAATATATTTTAAATGATTTCAGATGCATCTGAAACTGTATCAAATCTATGCCATTGATACATTCCCAAAGCCCATCAGCAAGTTTCTCCACAGTTCCAAAAACAACATTTGGCATGAAAGTTTGTACCAGTCCCATCAAAATCAGAAATCAGCTATTCCATTTTAATCGTTCATTGTCCTGCCTTGTCCCCTCATCGTTTTATTGTCTTGTGTCCTAGAACATCGAAATAATTAGCTCGGAACAAACAACAACAGTGCCTGTGAATTAGGGACAGTTGGTGCTCAGTTGTAATTAGAACCAATTAACTGCATAAAACAAAATCTATTCCAGAGCTCAAAAAGAACAAAATTCCCTTTAACAACCTGCTTGCTTACTGCCGCGCTTCTAGTGCTGCTCCTACATGCAATGTCGGGAATGGCGAGCCATGGTTTAATAGCAATCATATAGATGCCACATGGAGTGTGGGCTTGTGGGTGGACTGGGACTTATTGGTGGGTATTTTATTTTTAACAAATACATAGCTTAACCTTTACTTTCAGGATTTAAATCTGAAATTTATATTTTTTTTGGGAGGGTTTATGGCATTCTGTGGAACCTTTAATGGATCACAAAAGACTGATTTGTAGCTTCATTGTTACAATTAGGCAAAGTATTTAGTTTAGTTTTTAGTTATTAGTTTTAGATAAAGTGGGGAATGGTTGGAGACACTAAGCCTGATTTATTGAAGCTCTTCAAGACTGGAGAAGATAGGACACCATGCTGTTTGTATCTCTGCTGGGAAGACCTACCTTCGCTTCCTGGAAAGACAGCAATTTGGCTAATGTATGATAGCACTGAACTGTTCTAAATCTGCATTGGTTTTTTTTTTATCATTCAAAAATAATCTTTTAGAACGTTGACCAACACTAGGACCATGGATAGCTAACAAAGCCATCTTTGTAAAAGAAATATCTAGTAATAGGTAATTAAATGTAACTGGATTTGTTCTTGTAATTTTGAAGATGTTTCGCAGCCTTGAAAACTGTTTCTTCGGTTCTACCACCTACTGGGGTATTTCCTACATTGGAAGAACTGAATAAGCAGCTTGCAAGGCTGTTAAATATCTTTATCATTACAAGAACAGATAAATGTGATTACCTACTACTCGATATTCTCTTACAAAGGTGCTATATCTAGTGGTAGTTGGTCACACTAACTGTTTTTTTTCTTGTAATGATAAAGATGTTTCCCAGCCTTTATAGCTGCTTTCTCAGTTCTACCATTTTTTGCTTTCCAGGTACTAAAGTGTGATAAAAGGACAATTTAGGTGCTATCTTTTTTCTTGTTTATATAGTTTGAGTTTACCCTACCAGTATGTCTGTGGGAGAAAACTGAGAGACTCATCCAAACACAAGGATGACATATGTATTATTATAGTATTCCTGGTTGGAAATAAATCCAGGACAATACTTTTGCTTCATCTTTTCCCAGTGAATGTCATGACAGGACACTACCCCACCCTGGCAGTATGTGACACTGGTCTGGTAGTGAGATTCATTCCCCTACCTGGAAATGGACATCTATTATTAGCCCCTAGCATGGGTTTGTGTAAGACAATTGAAGTTCTGTTTCTTAACAGAGACATGATTCATGATACTTGTAGTAACACTGAGCACCTCAGAGCGAGACAGAAACCCAACTCAGACAAAGGTCTGTGAAATCAATGCCGTCTGCATAGAAAGCCTCTTGACACTGTGCCGTGGCTGTTTGGTGCCCTGGTGAGGAGATGGTGCATAGGTTGGGAAACCATGCGGAATCCTTGCCCCCCCCGGGCATTGACTGCTCAGTGACATTATCTATGGAGCGCTTGTGGGATAGGAATCTTGATATTCCAGCTTGTTTTATCTGCTGCATTAATCACCATGCTTTATCCAGGCTCAAGTCAAGTGATAAAGAACATATAGACCCAAAGTAAATGACATTTAGCTTGTTGAAGCACAGCGTATCATGAACAGTTGTCATTTCTCTATAAAATACAGTTTTCACATGTTTCATCATTCCTTGCATCTCTGAGCTTTGTCTTCAAATGATTCCACAGTTCTTGTCCCACTTACCTTTCTGATCTGATAGTAAAATATCCCCCTAGCCACTCTCTTCACTCCTCCAATGATCTACTAATAACTTCCTTACTCATAACCCCATCACACGCACGGCTCCAAGACTTTTCTAGAGCTGCCTCCGACTCTCTGGAATGGTCATTTTCATCTTATTCAGCTTGCTCCTACTTTCTGCTCATTTAAAAGAGCCCCTAAAGCCCGACACCCTCACCTACCCGTCTTCTTCTGTCTCCTAAACCCTCACCGTTCCATATCCCCCCTATTGTGTGATACTTCCCTGATCTCTTAGATTGTAAGCTCTTCTGGCCAGGGTTCGCTCCTCCTCCTGTGTCACTGTCTGTCATTTGCAACCACTATTTAATGTACAGTGCTGTGAAATATCCTGACACTATATAAATACTGTTTATTATTATTATTACTATTATTATTATTATTATTAATAATAATAATAATAATAATAATAATCTCTGCTGCAGATCTCTTGCTGCCTCCTTTCTGTCTACATGCACTCTAGTGATGCATGGGGTCTCTAAAAACATCAGCATGGACTTCTATTACTGAACTTTTTTTGTATATGTAAGTTGAGGGCTATCACTGACTTCTGTACTTTCTAAGTCACTGACCTAGAACAAATCAGAAGTCCTCTGCATATCTGTCTCAAGCCATTACCTGAAAGTATTAATGGTTGAGGGTCAGCATGATAGCCCAACAACTAGCATTTGTAGAGGAAGACAACATCCATGCTTTTCCTTTAATGTTAATGGTTTCCTTTAGCTATATGTTTGTTATATGTCAGTCTATGGAAAGTGTTGGAATGTAATTGAAATATGATCTCACATGCTTTGTCCGTGATATGGTGAATATTTGCAATATCGGGAACCTGATCATTTAATTCTCTCTCTTATTTGTTTTCTTCCAGTCTATATGCTGCCTCTCTTCCACCCATTCCCAAATGATCATCTGCACTAAGCCAGAGACGAGGAGTGAGATACCTGAGGAGTGACGCCATTCTGTAACTACTGTAAGTGTGCATGTGCAATCCCTGCCCACATTGAGGAGACCGATGCGGGTGTCTGGTAACCTTCATTTGCTGCTTCATGGTTTCATTGTACATGATTCTTCATAAAGAATGCTTAGACCAACCAAAAGAGATATTTATGTGATAGAAAATTGTTGCAGTTTTGGGTATGTAGTTTCTCCTGTTGCATTTTTTACCATACACCCTGAATAAAAAATGCAGCAAGATGGTTGTACAAGCTTGCAATAGCCAGTAAGATTGTTCACAATAGTCATTGAAGAAACCGTTGAGTGGTTTCTCTACCGTCCATCAAAAATTAAAATGTCTCAACATGTTGCCCTGAACTTTCTATTTCTATTAAAGTTTTTTGGAGTTTGATTTATATTACATAACCATTCCATATTTTAAAGGTTACAGTAACCACATCAACACAGGCTAACGTCATAACCAAAATACTTTGAGGGGTGTTCAAGCTTGTTGAGAAAATCCTGGGAATATGGTTGCAATTGTATTCTTATAAAATGAGATTTCGTGATTCTGAAAAATGGAACTAATGATGGCTCATGGCTTGAGTTAAGGTCTGGGTCAACCTGCTTTGGGCTGCACATTTTTCTGGTGAATATCACTGGCATTTGTGATTGATTTCAGACACTTCAGAGATCATTCTTCTGAACTGCACTTAACCTATTTCTAAGTTGCTGCAAGCTGCCTTTGTATTCCCCTGAGTTAGGAAGAGAAGCAGTTCTGTTGCAAACAAAATCCAATCAACATCGGCCCTGACTGAACCTAATAGACTACTTGCTTACCCAAGCCCTTCTTATGCTTATATTACCCCAGAGGTTATTCAACATATGCCATTGTACATATTACAAATGTATTGAGCTTAGCCCATGTAAGAATAAAACCAATATATGAACAGAAATAAACCTGAACATTCAAATTGTGCTTGGTAAAACTGAAGACGTGAATAGAACAGCTTCAGTTATACATTACAGTATTTTCCCCAGATTTTTCTTAGGTTTGGTTAGATAAAGCTCTAGGGAGGTGGCAGTCCCTGTAACCCAAAACCAGCCAGGTGGTTACTGAAAAGTGTTGGGTGGTGCCTTAGGTTTTAATGACAAACTTCACTGCCATAGTCTTTTCCTGGTTCTAGGTGAAGGATCAGGGGCTTCACAGTGCCACAACATCATCCCAATTACAAAGTGTCATCTGAGCTCTCTATATGTCCTTCGACACATGGTCCACTATTGCACAGCCAAGTGGCACTCACATAAATGAGGAGTTGTACTTAACATTATGTGCCAGTTTTGTAATAAAAGTCTGTTTGCTTTGGTCTGTAAGATCCATGCTGTACTGTGTAGACGACCTGTAACCAACCCTGGATAAGTCGGCCATGTCAAGTCCCATCATGGCAATATGGAAATGAAAACTCCACTTACAGAAATACTGTAACTGTAAGTTATCATTATCCGTTCTGCATAGCCCTCTTTAACAATAAAGACCTTTCCGTCCCTGCACCGATGCATATTTACCTGAATCCAGTTGCCACAATTTTATGGAAGTCAGCATATAACCCATTGCTTTACCTTGCATGGGCAAATCACAGAATCACTTTAAGGATAACTCTTTATTGCCCCCTTGAACAACTGTACATCTCCGGCATACTGTTAAGTTCATGTTTTTTATCTTTCACACAGCTATTCCATGCTTGTTAGGTCTGAATAGTACAAAATATTAATCCCATGATTTATCCCGTGGGCCTAGGGGGTGACAATGTATTGAATACAACTACGGGCCCAAAATGGACCTAAAAGCCCTCTACTATAATACCAAACAGTGCTGTACATTTCTGTGGCCATAGACCTTTCAGTAAAGTGCAAAGTTACAACTGCAGCCTTTATTTTTCTTGTATTGTTCTTACGAGAAGTCCTTGAGAAATGAGGACACCCCTCCTTATTCCTATGTGATAAACATCACTTACATTCGCATAATCAGTAATGTATGGACTAATTAGATTTTTCCTCGCATGGCCTTATCTTTGCAGAGTCTGCTCTCAGAACTATATCTAAATTGGTTCCACAATGCCTCGTCTTTTATCTTCACTCTGGTTAGGCCGTACGGTCCGTAAAGCAGCCTCTTGCTCTCTGTCTACCTTGGTTAGATCTTTTCTTCCACTTTGCTTAAAAGTATAAAGCCAACCTTGTCCATCGTTTTCATTTATGAGTTCTCTGTATTACTTGTCTGTCTCTAATTTCTGAAACTTTTATTGGTCCTGCCCACTATTTCCTAATTATTGAAAACGGGCTGATCAACATTTACTGTTGTTTTTTTTTTTGATCCAAAGATCCTATCGGGATTGCAAAGTTTGTAAACTAATTATACAGCTTTCAGCTATCTTGGTAAAGCTCCCAAACCATTTCTTTGAACCCAGAGGGGATCTTCTGACCCCGGGCTTTAATAGAGGTTTAGTCATTGAGAGCCAGTATAGCACTGTCACTGAACAGAATGATGGCGGAGGGAGGAACAGAATTGCAAAATCAGTGATCATTGTGGTATATGATGTACGACAAGATCTCTGTACCAACAGTAGCTAATCCTTTCTGTTGAGCTTGGGGAATGATGGTGATGTCTGACTTCCCTAACACTTATGATGATCAGACAAGTCAGGGAAAAGCCTACAATGACGTCCAATAGTACATCACCAAGAATCTTAGTTGTCAGATTTCGTCCTGATGTTTTTGGAAAGATCTGCCCAAAGTTGCTAAACAAGTAAGCTAAAGTTGACCCAAACTCCAACTTTTATAAACACAAGTGATGGGAGTAGATCCTAACTCTTTAAAACTTTGGCACAAATAGGCTTTATTTCAATATATTCTGTAATAGCCACAAAGAATGTAAAACTGCTTTGTGCTCACCTAATACCTTGACAAACCTAGATTTTGCTTAATATTGCAACCATATTATTATTACCGCACCAGAAGTATGGAAAAATCCCCCAAATGAGGAAACCAGGTCTGGGTTTTACATGACCCTCACCCGGTCTTACCCTGATAATAATGTCTGAGCACCATTTAGTCCAGGATCTCTGTACCCAGGCGACTTGCCTCTCAGAGGTATGTCCATGACATGACTGTGAGCATCATTGAACCCTGTAGTGATGGCTCACAGAGCATCCTGCTAAGCACTCTGTGAGTTTTACAAATTTAATTTTAAAAACAGCTAAGCAATGGATTTTGCCATTGAAAAAATGAAGTTTGGCTTTAACTTTCACACTAAACAAAAAAGTTTGGCCTGTATAGTGAGTATTGTGCACAGTAACACTGGTGCCTTGGGTTCAGGTTCCACCAGAGACCCGGTCATTTTTTGTTGCATGTTCTGTCCATGTTTGTCCACATTGCTTCCTACCACCAAAAAATTCTTATTGTCAGCTAAGATATAATTGTATAGGAGGAACATTTGATCCTTTGCAGGCAGACACTGATGGGAATGACCCCTCTATATTGCCTATAAAGGTGCATCAGATCAGCGCTATATAAAACGAGTGAAATAAATTTGTTCTACATATTCTTCTCTTTACATGCTCAGCCTCAGGTAATCACTATTCAGCAACGACTGGAAGCCCCCGACACCAAACAGCGACCCATCTGAATGTGTTTGATTTGATTACGATGGTCTCGCACAGCCGCTATGCCGCCTACTCCCCGCGCTGCATGCTGCGAGAATAAAAGATTTTATTTGAATGACAAATATCTCCGTAAAAGAGAGGCCAGAGCTGTTCCAAAACAAAGGGAAATCCACAGCGCGCCCTGGGTAATAGGAATATATTATTTGGCCTAAGCTCGTCTGCTGGGTATTCCCTGCATAGAAGCCAATCTATAGGATGAGATTCACAGCCGCGTCCCCACAATCATATTAAGCAAATAAATTCATCCCAGGGAAAGGTCAGGGCGATTGTCAGGTGCACTCGGCACACTCGGCTTATCAGCTGCGCCCCGCCATTGATTGAAATAGATTGGGCAAGGCCTGGCTGCTGGGAAAGAAATCTGCAAAGACGGGGGGCATCCGCCTCCGACTGTAAACCCCAGGGAAAGCTGTCGGTCTCAGGGAAATTTGTCGATATTTTGCTGAATCTTCAGACACAAATGTAGATTGCAGTGACCCCATAAAGACCAGGGGACCATCATACTGGTGAATAGGTTTTGGGTGGGCATTGTTGGGTTGCATTAAACCAAACTTCAGGTTTTTAGTTTTTTGCAGAGGAGAAGAGAATATGAATCAGTAATTTATTGGGAAATTTGACAAATGTTCTGTCACATTTTTTCTGAATTTAGGCATTTTAAGAGGACTATACAGGTCTGCACAAATCACTGGCAGTGTACAGTAAGAATATTTTTTTTTTTCAGAAAAAAAGAAGCCATCCTTAAACTGTAATCAGTGACTTTGCCTAGTCTGCTGCATGCAAGAGGAAACATTTGCTCAGTTTCCTTTCCCCAGTGATCAGATTGCAACATTGTATGTAACTTGGTAGCAAATCACAATCTCCTTTAGCTAGGAGATGGAGCTTTTGCTGTTATCTGTGTTTCAAACCTGGGCACTTTACAATGAGCATATGCAAACCTTGACATTTCCTGTAAAAGTCAAATTTGGCTCCACCTAAACCTCCCTATTGGTCAGCCATGATATAATATTCAGCTTTCATGGAAGGATTAGAAGCAAGCTCAACATTTTAGGGAACCTTTATATGAATTCTATAATGAGAAGCGAGGAAAAGATTTCTCCACCATAAGTGTAAAGCAGCAGAAAGGGGGAAAGCTACAGATGTCAAGTTTTTTATTATTATCTCTTCCTGATAAATCCATCGTTTAGTTCTGATTGGAGCTGCATTTTCCCACATATTGATAAAAATATAAAATTAAAGAAAATAGTAGGTACTAAAGGACAGCTGGGGAACCTTGTAATATGCAAATCTTGACAATATAGAAATTCAAATCTTGGCCATGCCTTTTTTATTGTAAAATATTTTGCTGCTTTATAAATATAAGGTGATATTGGGCATTCAGGGCAAATTGTTTGAAGGCTAGAGACCTACTATATGCAATAAAGAGATTTGCATTATGTCCCAGTTTTTTGTGGGGCTGCTGCAGCAATTGTTATAGGCAAGTTATAGCCCCTGACAAGTTGTTATTGCTGTTCCCTCACCCTTGGGGGGATTTACTCTTTCTATTTGTCTTGCTGACAACAATCACTGTGGCTGAAATAAAAGGAAAATCTTACATTGTGAGTTGTCACCATAACCGGGAGAGAGAATTTGTTATACATTTGTTATGCAAATGTCTAAGAGCTGTCTCATTTCTTGTTGAGTCCACTGGACAGGAAGTTAAATAAATCTCCTTATTGGAACATTGGTTCTGAAAAAATGACCTGATGGGGGTTTGAATCTTTTTTTAATTATATCCAAAATGAAAAAAATGTTTTAGCTTTATATTTACTTTAAGGGTATGTTCAGGCCTCCCTTTCTGCAAATTCTGGTCAATAAACCAGAAGTGGTATAGATGCCTATATTGGAAATTTGGCAGAGCGTTTAACTTGCTCTATCCAAACTGTATCAGAAAAAAGTTTTAGCTGGAGCGACGCTTCACACCGATTTTTATATGGATATATGTAAAACACTTTTATGAAGATTCCAAATTCTCTTTACGTCTAAGAAGAACAGAAACAGCCCCCTTTTTTTCACATACATTCTTCAGATGTCACACAATGAATAAACTTCACTTCTGCCTTATGTCAATTAGCTAATTAACAGCATTGTGTGTCAGTCTTGCCGAATAATAGAGCACCTAGGAATAAGACTAATTATGAGAACAATGGGGAGAGCTTTTTTTTTTCCTTTAATAGATGGAGCCTGTGACCAGGAGCTCCGTACGGCAGGCGAGCAGAGGATTTCAGGGTGTACAGGCGCTGGTGGCGACCTTTGTCTGATCATGGTACACAATGGATGCCTCTCGCTCAGAATAGATGGAGGTTATCGTTAGCATATTCTAAAAATTCCTTGTTTTCCCCCCAAACCTCCAGTCCGCTCCCCTCAAAGGCTCCTTTGTCTGTTCACAGGAAGAGACTCCGGACAGCTGAAAACCAGAAGGCGTCTGTGGAGAATGAGATTACTCAGCCGAGAGAAAGCAGCGCCAAGCCTTGCCGCCTCTGCCAGAACTTTGTAGCTGTCCTGTTGCGGTGCCCAGCCATATCCACTCAACACATACAGACATCAAGCAACCAATCAGCACGTGTGCACACACAAAGTCGTCTGATTGTGAGTACTAAGACACCATGGCCATGAGCCAAATTCCCCTTATACACTGAGCCGCTGCCATGTCTTCTGTCATGCCAGGCAATGGTGCGCTGCTAATTAATGTACAGAAAATGACAGGCCCTGTACATCAGGCTCCTGGCACACAGTAAACAACATGCTGGTTGTACCCACTAAAGACAAGCTGCTGTACTCTGCTATCCAAATCTCACCCATAGGCTGGCATTTCCGGCCTTCCACAATTAAGGTGTCTGACTTCACTCAATGTACCTGGTGCTATATACCCTACTCTTATGGTGTCATTAACTCAACATACCCACTGCCATATACCCCACTCTTTTGGTATCATTTCCTTTGCGTGCCTGGTGCCATATACCCCTCTCTTATGGTATCAATAACTCCACGTACCTGATGCAATATATCCCACACTTATGGTATCATTATCTCTATGTACCCAGTACCAGATACCCCACTCTTATGGTATCATTTACTCCACGTGTCCGATGCCATATACCCCACTCTTATAGTATCATTAACTCCACATACCCGGTGCCATATACCCCACTTTTATGGTATCATTAACTCCACGTACCCGATGCCATATACCCCACTCTTATGGTATCATTAACCCCACGTACCCGGTGCCATATACCCCACTCCTATGATATCATTAATTCCACGTGTCCAGTACCATATACCCCAATCTTATAATATCATCAACTCCGCGTGTCCGATGCCATATACCCCACTCTTATGGAATGATTAACTCCACATACCCAATGCCATATACCCCACTCTTATAATATCATTAACTCCACGTGTCCGATGCCATATACCCCACTCCTATGGTATCATTAACTCCACGTACCTGATGCCATATACCCCATTCTTATGATTTCATCAACTCCACGTTTCAGGTGCCATATACCCCACTCTTATAGTACCATTAACTCCAAGTGTTTGGTATCACTTCAGGTGTTTGGTCTCACCTCAGTCCAGCTTTAGATGCCTGCCCAAGTTATTTATATTTCATTTGTTGTAGTCAATTCCGGTGTGGGATCTTATAAGATATCCAACTTCCCTCTTTCCAGGATTCAGGCTTCAAGGCTATCAAGGTAGATGCCTGGTTTCGCTCACTGTAGGTGTCTGGACTCATTCACATTTGCTATCAGGCCTTGCTCACTCTAGCGTTCCATTTACTGCAGGTTCCAGGACTCTGTCAGACTTTAAATGTCAGACTTTAATGCAGGTGGCTCACTTTTTTCACTCTTGTTGTTTGTCCTCCACCCTGCTAGTGTCCTACCTTTTTCCCTCAGTGCAAGTGACCCATCTTTCTCAATCACTATAGGTAGCCCCCTTCCCACTGAAAGTCTGTCACCTACCCTGGTGCAGGTATTCCACACTTTACATGTCCCACCTTCCTCCCACACTGCATCCTCTACCCCCACTACAGGTGTCCAGCCTTCCTCTCCACTGAAAGTCTATCACTTACCCCAGTACAGGTATCGCCCTTTCCACATTTCAGGTGTCTCACCTCCTCCCTCACTGCAGGTGTCTCATCTCCCTTCCTTACTACAGGTGTTTCACCTCTCTTCCTCACTCCAGGTATTTGACCCTGCCCGTTGCAAGTGTGTCCCCCTTCGGCATTGCATTTGTCTCTCTTCACTCCCTCACTACATGTGTCTTACCCTCATTGCTGGTGTTTCTCCCTCCAGACATAGGATGTCCAACTTTCATCCTCGCTACTAACATCTAAGTTCCCACATTTCAGATGTCCCACCTCCTCCACTACAGGTGTCTCACCTCCCTTCCTTTTGCCTTCCTATTTCCATCATTGGTCTATCCATTTATTGCATTTTAATATCCGTGACCAATATTAAGTTGTGGGGGTAAGTTGTGTGTAAGTACCCTGGCCTGTTCACCTGCCGAACCATTACTGAGAGTCCTTCATTTCCTACTAGATCCATATTTTATCATTTGGAAAATGCAGCTGTAAGAACAGAAACACTTTACAGTGGAACATGAAACATGAAAGGTTCATCTTGCTGTCAATAAAGCTAGACCAGGAAACATCAGCCAAAACAATAAACCATGAACAGGTGAAGTGAACAGGTGAAGTGAACAGGTGACTGATTCCAGTCTCCACTTTGACAGGTCTTTTAGGAGATTTCCAATATGCAACGGTTAATTTCAAAACAAAGGGCGCAAAGAGAAGATCACCAGATATTTTTTGCAATGGTTAATATTTAACCCAAAAGTGGTTCACGGAATGACAACCAGTGATCATGAGCACCCAAGTGTATTAATCATGGGTGCATTGATTCACATGGTGTGTAATACTCACTAATACTGAAAAGATTTAAAAAAAAAAAAAAAAAAAGTGCATTAAAAGTGCCAGAAAACTGTGCATTGTATCGTTCTGTGTAATTGGGTTGTGTAAACGAAAAAAAAAAGTGTCGATGCCAGTACGTTTGTCTACTGCTTAAATTGCCCTTTAGTGGCAGGTGAGCATCAGAACTGGACCGTGGAGAAATAGAAAAAGGTGATTGGATCTGATGGATCACATTGCCATGATCATGAAGCTGGTCCGATGCATGTGCTTTGTATAGAGGAATGGCAGCAGGACGCACAATGGGAAGAATTCAGGCCAGTGGTGGCGGTGTGAGGGTCTGCTGCTATTGTGTTAGTGCCAGATACTATAAAACACCTTCAGAGGTCCTTTGGAGTTCATGTCTCCACAGGTCAGAGCTGTTTTGGCAGCACAAGGCGGACCTACACATTAGGATGGTAGTTTTGATGTTTTGGCTGACTGGTGTAAGTCAGGAAGATCTAGGCACTATTGTCTCCAAGATGAGAGTGTGATGACCCCTTTTTATGGTAAAGAAGTAATCCTGACCTCATACATTCAGGGCATTACACTTTATGCAGCTTTACTTCCACTTAGCACAGTTCCTCCCGAAACAGAGGAACATGGACCAAGTTTAACATAAATCTCTGCTGCCCCCTTGTGATGTTTTAGAATAGTTCAGACATGTCTTATGCCAAATGAGTTTTTGGATGAGAACGGCAATTTAGGATGTTTCTCATTTCGCCACAGGCAGATTCAAATTTATGGATTTATTTCACAGATGAGGAAAAATAGAGCTGATGTTTGATTCCGCTCACAAATGTGTATTGATAATTGGATTATTAGCTTTCCCTAGACTGACCCCTAAATTTGCAAGTTATCAAGAAATGTTTTCCAAATCTACAAATTCTGCAGACTTGAAATTCTTTTGTTTTTAAATTTGCTTTTCATATATTCAAAGATCTGCATCAGTTATTACATTATAATTGTAATATTAACCAAAACAAACATAAATACTTCCAAATATGAGAATTGTGACAAATTTAAAAAAATACACAGCATTGGCATGTATGTGGCTCTCTTTGGATGATGTAAATGCATTGAACCTTTAGCAGCTGTTAAGTATGTATTGGGATTCGGGAGAAGTTTTTAGTTTTTACATAGAGATACTTTTAATAATTAGCCAGTTTTGGTTTCTGATGGTGATCTCTTGTTGGCTATTTTGTGTCTCCTCCCAGGTGACCTCAGTTGCAAGGGGATGACAGAGCGCACTCACAGCATCAATCTTCACAACTTCAGCAATTCCGTGCTCGAGACGCTAAACGAGCAGCGCAACCGTGGCCACTTCTGTGACGTGACGGTGCGAATCCACGGGAGCATGCTGCGGGCACACCGCTGCGTGCTAGCCGCTGGCAGCCCATTCTTCCAGGACAAGCTGCTGCTCGGCTACAGTGACATCGAGATCCCGTCGGTGGTGTCAGTTCATGCAGTCCAGAAGCTCATTGACTTTATGTACAGCGGAGTGCTGCGCCTCTCCCAGTCAGAGGCCCTCCAAATCCTTACTGCTGCCAGCATCCTGCAGATAAAAACCGTCATAGATGAATGCACGCGAATTGTCTCACAAAATGTTGGAGGAGTTTATCCTCTCATACCGGACTCTGGTCAAGAGACACCCAGAGGGACTCCAGAATCTGGCACCTCTGGGCAAAGTAGCGATACAGAATCTGGCTTTATGCAGAGCCACCGTCAGCACAGCGTGGACAGGATCTACTCTGCCTTATACACGTGTTCCATGCAAAATGGCAGCGGGGAACGCTCGTTTTACAGCGGAGCCCTGGTCAGCCATCACGAAACTGCCTTGGGCCTGCCTAGACAACATCACATAGAAGAGCCTAGCTGGATCACGCGGATCCACCAACGTTCTCAAAGAATGGAGCGGTACCTCACCACCACTCCAGAAACCACCCACTGCCGCAAACAACCGCGCCCCGTCCGGATTCAGACTTTGATGGGAAACATACACATTAAGCAGGAGGTGGATGATGATTACGACTACTATGGTCAGCAAAGGCCGCAGGGTCTAGAACGCAACGAGTCCGAAGAGTGCACTGAAGACACCGATCAAGCCGAAGGCACAGAGAGCGAACCAAAAGGGGAGAGCTTTGACTCTGGAGTGAGCTCCTCCATTGGCACAGAACCCGACACAGCAGAGCAGCAGTTTATGCCTAACCTTGTACGGGAGGGTCAACAGGATTCTTCACAACCAGAGTCCAACGCCTTGTCCACCGAATGCATAGAAAACCAGAACCAACAGCACTTAGAAACTAGCTCGTCTTCTCCGGAGAGGAGCAATGCCATTGACATGGACAGCACAGTCATCAGTGTTAGCAACAGCACCGAGAAAGGGGTCCTACAGACTTCTGTCACCCAGTCCATAGCGCAAGCTTTGCCAACCACTCAGCTGTACTTACGTCAGACAGAAACTCTCACCAGCAACCTGAGGATGCCGCTCACTCTGACCAGCAACACCCAGGTCATCGGCACGGCGGGCAATACCTACCTACCGACCCTCTTCACCACACAGGCGGCTGGCACTGGACCCAAGCCTTTCCTCTTCAGCCTTCCCCAACCTCTGGCTGGTCAGCAACCCCAGTTTGTGTCTGTTCCCCAAGCAGGAATGTCATCTTTTACTTCCCAAATCCAAAACCCACAATCCCAAGGAGGGCATAGCACAGGCAGCGGGCAGGGAGAAAAAAAGCCTTATGAGTGCACTCTCTGCAACAAAACATTCACCGCCAAACAGAACTATGTGAAGCACATGTTCGTACATACAGGTGAGTTATTACCTTTGTGCTACTTCTGCTTTTGATTTTTTTTTTTGCCATATGGTCAATAGTTTGTACACTCCTAACCATCGTATCTATATAAGATTGATGAACATCCAATTCCCGAACCATAGGCAATTAAAATTGATTTAGGATTGTATCTGTAGTCATTTGTACCCATTTAGCCAAAAGAAAATTTTCAAGCTTTGATTGTAATGCTGCTCACAATCGGATTTCCAGTTTATCCCAGAAGTTCTGTAGAGATGAGGCCAAGGCTCTGTGTATTCTATCCAAATGCTCACACTCCAGACAGGTCTGACTTTTATACTATCCAAGGTTGATCAGCTCCCGTAGTCTTCTTACTTCCACTTCCATTCAGTGTTTTTCAGTCTACAAAGTTTCATTTATAAACAATGGAAAAAAGTTTCACCATAGCATGATAACGCTTTGTATACTTTATTGAAACAAACCTTACTAGCTATCCTTATCTATCCTTCCATATAACTGGACCTATAGATCTGTTTGTCATTGGGGAGGGTTCCAAAATGACCAGGGGCCTATGGGAGCCCTCCCCACCATTTATCTATCCCTCTGTTTGTCTGTCTGTCTGTCCCTCTATCTATCTATGTGTCTATCTATCTATCTATCTGTCTATCTATCTCTGTGCCAGAACTGATTGCCTGATAACAAAAACAGTTGTTGCTGGGTACACAACTACATAATGGTTGATTTAATAAAGCTCTCCAAGACTGGAGAAGATAGTCTATTACGGGAGAACCTGGATGATCAAACTAACCTGCAGTAGATTCCTTAAAAATCATTTGCTTTTAGTTAGATCCATTCTAGGGTCACCCTGATTCTCCCATGATAGTCTCTTCTTCTCCGGTCTTGGCTCCTTTTTTAATAAATCAGGCCAAATGTTTTCATGTGGTCTAAATCAGTCTGTCTGTCCCTTTAAAATGCCCTTTTCCCCCTTTAAGTTTCCCGATCTTGTGTAACTGTTGGGATACCAAAAAGCTTTCTGAACTATGTAACAACAACAAGCTGCAATCTCCCAGTCCAGCCATAAATGTCTAATTAGACAGGATGTCACAGAATACACCCTACACAATGCAGTGTTGTTCTTTATAAGGGAATAATGGTGTTTTTTCGGAAGCCACCCTCCTCGTAACAATAATTTTTTTGGCCCTCTGGGGTGCAGTTATTAAGGAGTGGTATACATTCACATTTGTAAACAATTTAACATCTGGTTTTACAGCTAATGCACAAGGCCTTTATTATGATATGATTGGAAGTGCTGAATCCCATAGCAACTGGCTTGGGTGAAAGGGTAAAGTGAGGTAGTTGCTGTGTGTTCTTACAGGTTATACTATATAGAGGTGGCACTGTGGTGGAACAAAGCATTGTTTTTCACCATTTACAACATGGACTTCATAATGGTGAGAACTGAGGTTAGTATTGGCAGAAACAGAGTATGCCAACAGCATGTCATGAGTAGAAACAGAGTATACCAAGTGTATGGCATGAGCATGAACAGAGTTCGCAAAGTGGATTGTATGGTAAGGAACGGATTTTGCCAATGGGATGGTATGGGCAGGAATAGAGTATGCCAAGGGCAAAGCATGAGCAGAAACAAAGTATACCAAGTGTATGGTATGGACATGAACAGAGTATGCCAAGGGGATGGTATGGGAAGGGACAGAGTTTGCCAAGGGGATGGTATGGGCAGGAACAGAATATGCCAAGGGAATGATATGGACAGGAATAGAACAAACATGTTCTGTCTGATAAGAAGCTTGCTAATCAGAGGAGAGGAACAAAAAGAAAGAGCTCATTGGAGGGATTTCACTGCTTGTCCTGTAGACACAACAGAAAGTGATAGCAAAATTTAAATAAAGGGAGACCTTCGGTTAGAGAGTTGTCACTATAATTGCCCCCATAGACTTCTCCTCTATTCCTGATGGTCACAGATTAAAATTATGGTCTTTGACCCCCAGAACGGATAAAGTGAAACCAATGACACCAATAAAACCTGACAGGGGCTCTGCCTTTTCACACTTCATTTACAAATAAAAAAGTCCTAGCTTTAAACTTTAGGAGCACCACGTATTGTCACCATTTCTGAGTTTGGCTAACTTGTCTTTTTTTTTTTTCCTTGGTCTTATGCAGGTGAGAAACCGCACCAGTGTAGCATCTGCTGGAGGTCATTTTCATTAAAGGATTACCTAATCAAACACATGGTGACGCACACAGGCGTCAGGGCTTACCAGTGCAGCATCTGCAACAAGCGTTTCACCCAAAAGAGTTCCCTCAACGTGCACATGCGCCTGCATCGGGGGGAAAAGTCTTACGAGTGCTACATGTGCAAGAAGAAGTTCTCTCACAAGACGCTGCTGGAGAGGCATGTAGCCCTTCACAGCGCCACCAATGGCACTGCCAGCATCCCAGTCCCCGGTCCACCTCTGAACTCCGCTCCAGGATCAGCGCAGGCTCCTGCCTCCACTCCAGGTCAAGGATTGCCTTCAGCGCCCGCCATGGCTCCAGCACCGGTCTTGCCTCCAACACCTGTTTTGGCACCTGCTCCAGTTTTGGCTCCAACTCCAGCCTTAGTTCCAGCTCCAATTTTGGTCTCTGCCTTAGCACCGGCACCATCACTGGCCCCACCCCCCAGCGCTGCTCCAACTTCTGGCCCGGTTTTAGTCCCTCGTCCCGGGCCTCCAAATAGCGGGGGGCCAGTATGTTCCGAGGGCACAACGTACGTTTGCTCAGTCTGTCCAGCTAAGTTTGACCAAATCGAGCAGTTTAACGACCACATGAGAATGCACGTTTCAGACGGATAAATACCATTCATTCTTACGAACAAAAAAAAAAAACAAAAGCTATGGCACTAGAATTTAAGAGTTTTCTTTTTATTTTTAGGGGTTTTTTTTTTTTTTTTTGACATTTTGTACTACATGAAGAACTTTATTGCCTGCTGGTACATTACATTTCCGGAGAGTGGGTGAATATATATATATCAAGATATATAACCTGCATATATATTTTATCCAGTCTCCCTCAGATGGTGGCCTTAAGGCCTGGTAGATTTACTTGGGTTCCACTGGTTGGAATTCACGCTACTGGCCTCTAAATATACAACCCTTCTTAAAAAAAGGAAAAAAATTACAAAAAAGACACGTTGAAAAAAAAATTTTAAAAAAAGTTCATGAAAAAGCTACAAAAATAAAAAATGAACCATTTTCCACTTGTGTAGAGCACTACAAAAAAAATAATATAACAAAATATTACAGAAGGCCTACTGTCTCCTAACATGCCGCTTACAGTGTTTTTGTTTCTTTGTGGCTTTTTTTTAACCTTCATCCTGGTGGACCTTTTTTTTCCCTTGCATTTAACCGGCCAGATTTCATGATATCTGGAGGATAAAAACTGAGCACTTCATTTTGTTTCTTGTTTTCTGCGGCATTAAACAGCTAATTTTTAGTTTTCTTTTTTTTTTTGGGAGGAGGGGTGGGGGCATTGGGTAAGTTGTTAATGGCAGCTGTAAAAAGCTGAGATGAAAGGACCCCAGGAAGGAATTAGAACCGTCATTGAATCGTATCCTGTTCTGGATTCAACATGGTCCAACGTGTTTTCTGCTTTGCCTGGATACCCATAACCCCCCCTTATCCCTGTTCCTCCTACCCGTCCATTAATTTCTTTTGCAGCTTTGAGGACAAGAAGGAACTGTTAGAGCAACATGAAATACAAAAGGGCAAAAATTACGTGGCTGTTTATATATATATTTTTTTTTCTCAAAAAGTCAGCGAATCTGCAGTGACAAAAATCAGCACTTCAACACACCTGTCTATTCATGTCATTTTCAGAGTTCCTGATGCAGTACAGGACAAGGACTGAGAAAGGCAGACACAGCCCACAAATACTGTGTCTATGGAACCAATTTCACAGACTGAACACCTGAGATATTCAAGAAAAAATTTCCTTACGTTTCAGGCATCTTCGCTCAAACATCTGAAGTGTACATTGGCGCCCTGCGGATGGCGCTACTCTTCGATGAAGTATGAGAGGGCATACCAAACGGGTGGGAGGGGGTTGTATTGTCTTCTTGTGTTGACCTAACCATGGGGATGTCTTTCAAAGCAACTGCCACCTCTTCTAAATCTTAGGTTCCATTCTAACATTAGGGTTTTCATGTGCTGTTTCCAAAAAAAAACTTGTGTTTCCAAGTCTGTCTTGGAACCATTGTTCTTAGTTTCAAAGCCACACATTTCCATGAATTTTAGGAACAGTCTGTTTTCTTTTAAATGGTTGTAAAGTTTCATCATATTCAATGAAGGTTTCAAAATGTCCCTAGTAGGGTGGTAGGGTCATCTGATTTTCTGGACCCATGCTATGAGATCTTCAGGTCCTTCAGTAGATGTTTCAATAGGAAATCTGGTTTAATATTCAGAAAACATGGAGATTATTATAAGTTGATGAGTGATCCACCAATACTCTTTTATGCTGGGCACCATCCACGGGGTGGGCATCCACAATTATAGCTGCTCCTACCAACACGGGGGTTTAATTCTTAGGTACAAACTCATCAGACATCTCACAGTTCCTGAAGATCCGTATGGGTTTGGGAAATTTGTATCTGTAATTTCAACACCAAAAAACAAAGAAAAATGTCATGCTTTTTGCAAATTGGAGCTCCTTTATGAAAACTAGAAATCATGGTCGGTGATGCCAATAGCGTCCAAAGTATTCGCTTGCATTTACGAAATAAATATGAAAATATGAAAAGTGAAATAAGTGAATAAGGGTTCCATTGGCTGCTTTGACCAACAGCATTCTGTTCTCTAAAAGGAGCCCCAACATTGCTACCAATCTGTCTGCCATTTTAACAGTTGATTGTTCTTGTATGGGTTACCCATATGAAATGAATTTGTTATTGAAGACTAGGCGAGGCTTAAACTGAATGTACGGTGATAAAACCAGGACCGGTGTTTACAGGAGGGTTTGGGAGTTAACGATGCGTCTTCTGAGCAAGAAAGAGAATCAATGAATGAAGTTCAGAGCGAACCTTTATAATGAAATGCTGCTTCATCATGGTTTTGTTATAGTTCTTGAAGTTCTAGAAAGCAATGCAATGTATAGAATCCATTCCTAGGTCCTTGGTGCTCATACTATCTTCTGTGTTTCATTCTGTCTGATAGAAGGAATTTCAAGCAGCTGACAAAGGCTGATGCCCATTGGTTGATAAGTATTCATCCACGAAGGCTCCAGAGGTATCCGGTCATCAAGCATGTTAGATGTGCTGTTTCGGTTTTAATGAGACTTTCACAAAACCTGTTTTATTGTATTGTTGTTAGGAATTGATATGATATGTAAGATTGAGTTTGAAATATGTGGTGGGTACCAAGGTTGGGATCTAGCGACATCTTTGGAGAATCTGGCACTTCAGGTTGTTGTGTTGCAGCTAATAGTTATGGTTGAAGAACATTGGATGTGGGGTGGCGGTAATACAGAGGAACTATATCTCCAAAAACATATTAGTATCAAATTATATTCCATGGGAGATGTTCTGTAGTCCTAAGTGTTCCCGTCCTTGGGTTACATCGCTTCCATTACAGTGAGTATTGTCACTCAAGGACAAAGAGTTAATGGCACAATAACCAAATTATAAGATAAAAACCTGGAAATAACAATTGCAGCCACCACAACCAGCAACTATTAATCTGCACCATTCTAATCTGTTATTTTTGGGTTTAGAGACCAGAATTTGATGAAGTGTCTGAATCCATCATGAATACCTATCAACCAATGGCCATTTATGCTGGCCATACACATGAACTATTGCAAATGTTTAATCAATCATTTGACACAATGGTAAAAGAAAAGATTGGTTTGGTCCAACTTGGCCAGAACCAAGTAGTCAAATCTTTCATCAGATCAATCCTCCAATTAAAGATTACATTGTTATAGGTATGGCCTGCATAAAAAAACGTTCCGTGGGTATTTTAGTGGTGACGGTCCAGACATTTATTCCATTCTTTGGCTTGTTAGGGTTTTGTATTCAGCCTGCTGTGTCTTTTGTTCCTATCTCGCCTGTTATTATCTTGTCTGTATAAGAATCTAGTGAACCCCCTCCTTATATTTCTTACCATAGAAACAAGGGACAGTGCTGTAGACTATATCCACACATCAAATTATGAAACTAATTTCTTTAAAATTGAATAACAGAGTAACTTTAAGGATATCAGGCCTGAGGAGCTATGCATACCATTACAGTTGTGATTTGTTGGATTTGACCAAGAAGCACCTGGAGGAGTCGACGATGTGCTATAAATAGGAAGTAATGAAGCTGATTGGATTTGGTTTATAGCCAAATATATTATTTAGTGATCCCTATGCAGTGTGAGGACTGACATAGCAAGCTTGGCCCAGAATCCTGCATTGTCCCCGGAATTCTAAAGTAGCGCTGCACCAGGAAAACACCCAACAGCCTCAGGACGTTACCTTTAATTTTACATGCTGACCCTCAGAGTTTTGTCAGAACCCCCCAACAATCTGTAACCAATACAAACCGTAGGCTCATCCCCAACGTGGCAATAACCAGGCCTATCAATTGATGATGGAGGCACTGAGCATTGCATTGTGAAATGCAACTCACTATAATTCTTGCTCTGATTTGTGTTTGTTTTAACCTGAATAGGAATTCATTGATGATGTGCACTAAAATTCCCATTCTGGGAAGCTCTGATAAAATCATAAGCTAGTTTTGATCTTAAAGAAGAATTTCAGCCAAAGCTAAACACACATAAATAATATAAATAAAGCTTCATTTAAAGATAAATGAAGCTTTGAGTATTTTTTATTCTATTCAACCAGTATTGTGATCCACCTACCTGCACAGGACTGCAAATCCTGGAGGTGTGTCCCCCAATTCACTGGTGCAAATATTGCAGGTTGCATTGTCCTCCTGCCTGCTCATTGGGCAGTAAATCAGCATTGCGTTGGTCCTGCATTGGAGCAACGCCTGGCTATGCAGTGTGACAGTAAAGGGTGAATCACAAGACGGGCTGCAGTGAATGACATTAGCAGGTACACATTGATGTATTTCCGTTGTGTTTAGCTTTTTGCATGGAGCTCCGCTTTGAATCCAATGTCTCATCTACTTAGTGTTCTAGGATGCTAAATTTAAAGAAATACAAACTTTCGAGTTTGCTGCAAGTACAAATAATGTGAAAGTGCCATTGAAAAGAAATAAAAATTGTCAGTACCGTTGCAGTTGCACAGATGGAAACAAATCCCTAATGCTGGGTCAGATCTAGCCAAATATATCACAGCTCTCCAAATGTAGTTTAGAAAATGAAGCAACTTGCAACCCTGTACTATGATATCATGCATCGCTGTAGTCCAGGATATGGTACCACCAATGCATCAATATACCTGTTAGCAAAGGATTACCCCAAAGTCTACCACAAGACTGTGCTAAAATGTCACATGCTGTCAATGCCAACTTCACCCAAGGCTAAGATTTGAATTTATTAAAAGGCCGAAGTAGGACAACTTGCCCCCCCTCACCCTAGATTCTTATACTGCACCCCTCAGTTATGGTGATGAGGTTTTCCTGCTTTAGTTGGTTTGCATCCTCCCCACAGGGCCATAATAATGGTGTCACTTTCTCACACCCAGTTCCTAGCTAATCATCATAATATTGAGCTGGGGGAGTGAGACTCCACAAAATTTGTAATATTTTCCAGATTTATACATGCAAGGGCTTCCAAGACATTTACCAACGTGACACAATTTGTCAACAGCTATGCGATTTAAATGATGAGTATTGGCAAAAGGCAGTCTTAAATTATCAGCAAAAACAAGGAATAGGGGATAAGGATATACAATGTTCAACAGAAGTGGCACCCATTAGTTTCTGCTAAGAGAAGCTGAGGGCTAAGGTCAGATTTGCTCTGGTTGCCAGAGCCTCAAATGCACAGCACCCCACCTGACTGCTATTCTACAAATTGGGGGGACTTGGGCAATTGCAAGGAAAATATAATCCCTGTTAGTTGGCAAAGCCCAACTCCAGGTTTTGTCTTTCCAATCCTTCTTCACCTCTATCTCCTTATGATTGGTTTTAGATACGGGCATTGACTCCAAACAGCCCTGTCCTGGCCAGTATGTCAAAGATGTCATCCAATATAACTACATAATTTACTTCTTGCCTAGAGAAATCCTTTAAAGGCATTAGATATAGGTAATATGTATATATGGGGTGTTTTTACAGACCTTTTGCAGGTTCCCTTAACCTATCTGATGCCTGGAGGCTTCAGAAGGTACCCATCCCAACAAGCTGCAGAAATCCTTAGAAAATCCTTGCAAAAAATCCGTCAGAGGGATGAGGCATTCTAAGCTCCCCTGGCTATAAGCCATCAATTGCTTATTATGAAGCAAAGCAAAGAAGTTACAGGGGACATTCATACCATACATACCTTTCATTTTATATCACACAAGGATGTAGCTTTATGAAGGAAGAATAGTCACCTGCTGCCCTTTTCTCTTTCGCCGCTAGATGTCTCTGCATTTCTCAGACTTTCCCTCTGTTGCAGCTTCGGGATCATTGGCTCTAATGATAAAATAATGTATTCTGAACCGCTGCCTGCTGGCCAATAGCCCACTATCATTATCCATTAGAATCCGCTAGCAAGCCACAAATTATGTTCAAGGAAGCCATCAATGGTGAGCCGTGTCCAAAAAATGATTATGTCTGCTACAGTTGTGACATATTTCACTGTCAGACAAGCAAATAATATTGGAATATGAATTAATGTGGCATAGGCTTATTGGTGTCAACAAAAGGCACAACCATGCAATATATACCTAGATGTAAATTGCTGTATATGGATTTTATAAGTCACCCTTTTAGAGTTCATTGAGAGCTTTACAGAGCTTGATGTAACAATTGGCCCAACAAAGCAAAATCATACAAAGGATCAATACATTGTGCAGGAAATCGTACAATCCGCACACCACAATCATTTAGATTTTAGACAGACAATGATACATTTAAATATTCAATGACATCAAATCTGTGCTAATGACAGATTCTCCTAATTCAGACATCATAATTCTTTAATAGTAGTGGGCTGCTAGTTGTTGCCCAGAATGCAAAAAAATCCCCTGTTGTTCCTGATAAATGTCCCAGGTGAATAATTTAGGTAGCCCTCCAGCCTTGCCGGCTTCTCCCCTGTACTGAAATTGCCTACCCATTGCACTATTGAGCTTCTCACAATGTGCATTAGAAGCTGCAACAGGTCAGAGGGTCTGCAGATAATTGCTTGGATTAGAAATGCCTTGCAGGGTTAGGTTGATGCCATTTTTTGTATGGTCATTCAGAACCCTTTCTGATTGTCTAGGTTTCAAACTCATCCATCATTTTGGATGCCTAATTATTGCAAATTGTGTCATGTAGGGAGATGTTTTGGACAATTTCATGCCCTTGCATTGTTGAATATCCCCTCTTCTCTACTCTTTCCCAATAGCAGATACTAAATGCCTGATCTCACCAATTTCTCCTGAGCTTGGCATTTGAAATTCATTTCAATAGAAGAAAATATTAAGATGTATTCACGTCTTCCAGCGTGGAGCAGGTGTGGGATTGGGTAGAGACCTTTATCTCCGTTTTAAATGTGACAGTTCAGACTGAATTATTCCATTGTCTCAAATCGGCAATAAAGAAGAGAAGAGAATTAATTTCTGACACATGAGCACAGCATGTTATGGAGGAGAAAAGATCCCCCACCACGACATCTCTATCCTTTCTTTGCTTGGATTGTCTTTCCACGTCTAACCCAGTTTAGCAAGAGAATACCTGAGCTCTTTTATTTACGATATTTTCTTTTCCAAGATGGCCTTGCTTCACCCAGCATTGCAAATTTTATGGAAGCAGATATCCTTCCAGCGATCAATATTTCATATTACCCAAGTGTTGTGTAAATAGTCAAAAGAGAGATTTTTCCACCTGGGAGTTAATGGTCTGACGGGGGCACGAAAATAATTGCAACCCAGAATACGATACCGATTTAGTCACCTGACCTTATTTTTTTAGCAATAGTATTTAAAAAGAAGAAAGAGATTGTGAAACGTGTTTGGTAGGTTAGTCATATCTGCAAATCGACTGCTTTCTGTACATTAGAACCCCAATATAGGTGAACCAAGCACAGTCGTAATGATCACTGTCCCTTGTTTATGATTATCTGAGGTTATTGGAGACACTGTGCATGGAATAATTGTTGAGGGGAGGGGGGGGCACTTTGTGATTTACATTTTGAGATTATTTTTTTTTTTAAGCCAACCTTCTTCCGTCAGTTTATTGTCCGGATTGCGAGTCTTTGCTCTTTTGCCTTCATTGTTTTGTGTTGTTAATTATTGCACTAAGTTTGACTGCACTGCATTGCACTACTGACAAGTCATTGCACAGGCGGAGAGATAGAAAGCAGAACCAAGTTCGACGGCGGTAAGAACTAGCTAAAATAGCTGGAATGGGTCTAACCCACTGAAATAAGTTGATCTTCCTAGATGTAACCACAGTTAATTGCCTTCCTACCCTTCTTGTTATTCTCTACATGTTTGTGAACAATAGAGCCAGCTAGATATTTCAACCCATCATTCAGTCAGAAGACCTTAAAAAGGTGTTTAATGAGGTGTCGCTACCACTAATGACGTTCGGCCCGAGGGCTGAATTAAAAAAAACAAAAACAATGACAGTTTACAACTTGCTTACAACTTACACCAAACTCTTCAGATGGAGACTGAATTTAAAAAAAAAAGTAGTATTCTGTGATACGAAACTGCAACTGTGCTTCCTGAAAAAGACATGATGTAGTCAATGATGATGATGTCTGTCCAATACTGTAATTCATCGGTTGGATTATAGGGCCAGGGGTGAATAATTGAGGTCTGTCCGGCTGGTCGCTGGACCAGTCACTCCGCAGTGGGATTTGCTATTGAATCAATCGTGTGTTTTTTGTTTTGTGGTCTATGATATTCTTTTTTTTTTTAAATCACAGTCGAGTTGTGCTTGTGGAAGAGACATCGTTCACGTCTTGTCGTAGAATATTTCCACCAGTTCTGGAATTAAAAACAAAAAAAAACGGAAAGGCGGTCCTTGAACACACAAAGCATGAGAAGTCCTGGGCTGCAAGTGATAGGATGAGGAGTTTTATAATGGTCTCAGCCTTATGCTTTTCTTGGAACGTTAAACTCACATATTCAATTATTCAATGCCTGCTTGCTGCAAAATCCTACTGAAATTCAGGCCAAAAAAAAAACAACAACCATATGCGCCTGAAGAAGTGGGGTTTACACGCCCGCAATGCTGTGATTAGTTATATTTGCACTAGACTAAGAAAAAAAAATTACTTTCGCCTGGAGCTGACGACAACACAAACTGGATCGAGTGGCAAAGAGGAATAGATCAATGCCGTTGGTGGGGGGGTGAAAGGTTCCAACTTTGGCTGCACCCCCCCTCTCCCGCCACATCATTTCCATTTTTACACCCACCATTTGGCCAGTATCTGACTAGAAACCGGAAAATCACACTAAACTTACCCAAAACACGGCTCCAGCTTACTGCTTGCTGTCGTTTACATTTGCCCTTCTCGATCTGGAGCAGGGAAGTCTTTTTTTTTTTAATATTGTAAGTTAGCTTGTCAGCGTCTCCTTTTTTTTTATTTGTGTGCTAATAATACGGCATTGCACTTTTTCCCTTTGTAAAACACGGGGAATATGTAGTTATTTGTTTCTTGCAACAAATACAAAAATAAAAAAAAAATAATATTTTACTCAGTTTGGAAGTTGACCAAATCAGCAGTTCTGACGAAACATTTTGGCAACATCCATCTGGTGCTGGTCTTCATAGGGAGTGTCATTAGCTACTAGTTCTTTGAGCCCATTGAAGCCCGACTTCGGGCAAGCTAGCGGAACGTCTATATTGTCGTAGACTATCGATTCTGTTCAAATAAAAAAAAAAGACAAAAAATAAACACCTTTTTGCCTTTTGTCTATCGTCATGAAACATTGTAAACCCTACGGTTCAGCCAACCATTTTTTTATTTTTGTTTTTTGGCTCGACCAATAAGACCAAAATACTTTGCTGGTCCCCAAGTTGATGTTTCTCTTTTTTGTATTGTACATTTTACAGTAATATATTTTGATTAGATATAAAACAACGTGAGCTAAGACACCCCCTCTTTATCCTTTTCTCCCCCCCGTGAATCACTTTCCTCAGCACTAATTTCACTAAATGCTAGTTATCGATAGAACAGATTTTATTTTAGACTTTTTATTAACTTTTTAAAATGACTAACACCGTTCCTTGTATTTAATCTTTACAAGCAGTATCAACCTTTCATGTGAAAAGCAATGAAAAAAAAATATATATATATTGTTAGGTTTAATTTTTTTTCTGTTTGTATTTTTGTTGTTTTATCTTTTATATTGTTTATATGTATTTCTACTGTAGACCAAATATTAGAACGGAGGCTTAATTTCAGACAAAGGCAAACAGCATGTAAAGGTGCAAGAAGCAAAAAAAAAAGTATAAAAATCCGCCAAGAGCATCTATGATATATGCTTAGCGTATCTTAAGAAGCCTTATTTTTTTTCCTCATTTTACTTTGGGTGTCCAGGTGGCCTCGTCGTAGGATGTTCCCGTCTGCTGGCCGAAATGACAAGACAGCCCTTACCAGTTATAGGGAACTTTATAAGTAAAAAACACTATTTCATGTTTTTTTTTTTTTTTAGTCATATAATCATGTTAAGTTTTTTTTTTGTAAAATTCCTTCAGTACCAAGACAGAGACACATTGCAGGTGGTAGTGATTGCAAGAGCTGACTATCGTAGGGCCTCCGTGTTTTTAGAGAGTTTTACTTTACTTGTACATATAGCTTTTTTATATATTGTTCTTGTAGGAAAGGAGAAGCTAAATTGTTGAATGTTTTTGTGCACTAGAGGGTTACATGGTACTGCTGTGGTGAAGGCTGCAAGGTTAACACACAGGAGCTGGTCAAGGGTTTGCACCAAGTACCATATTGCGGTTTTATCTGCAGAGCAAAATGGCGACTGAACCATGGCTAGGGGTAAAGAATTTGCTGGTATGACACCGTGGTCTCATCTCCAGATCGCTCCCGCAATCATACCCTAGGCCAGTGTTTCTCAACCATTTTTATTGGCAAAAATAATCTTCATGTCTTAGGGAACCCCTGCTATAATTATTATAACCACAGCTCACAGTATATTAGTGTGGTGGTCACTGGGCACAATTCCTCTTACATTGCTGGCCATTGGGATGATAACCTAAAAGATCATTGGTGTCAGACTGACCTGAGAGTCACAAATTGATAAAGGAACCCTTAGCAACCTCTTGAGGAGCCTAGGATTCCACCTAACCCTGGTTGAGAAACACTGCCCTGGGCGTCTACACCTAGAACTGTGCACATTGGCCAAACACTGTTAAAGATGTTTTGGGTGCAGCCAGGTGATGACCTCATGCCCAGACCATGCCATGGTAAAGTCTAATTCATATTTGTAAAATACAATATCTACAGGCTGTGAAAAATGACCCAAATTCAAAGAATGTGCAACTTATGACAATTATAATTTTTTAACAATTTTTGGATGATAAAATTGTCTTCCCTCTTACTAAATTTGTACAAATCATTCGGCCGTGTTAAGTGATTGGGGCATTCAGTCAGCAACCTCTGATTTCTAGTCCAATCTTATAAGGTTAAAATCTGTTATCTAAAATAATTTTTACAGATGAACATTCTCAGTTCAAAGCTAAGACTTCATTCTAAATGTCCATTCACGATGATACCAAAATCATTCGGTGCTCAGCGCTTCCAACCACCAACTCCTATCAGCAGCTGGTGTACAATTCTAACCCTGCACTTACAGATTTGTAATGCACTGATTTACTATGGATGGTGTTACATTGTAATTTTCATTATTTTACCTTTTTATCGAGTCCCAAAAAAATCAAAAGCTTCAATAACAATTTATTTTTATGATTTTTCACAGCTTGAAGTCCTGCTAATCATGAAATCAATGAATTGTTCAAATTGTCATTTCTAATTCAAACTATAACCCCCCTCTGTATGCAACCATAGAAATGACCACAAAAGGCAACCATTTCGTACATTGCGCACCCTTGACTGAAATTATCTTGCAATGAGAGTTAACGTCAGATTTTTTAGTTTTTTTCAGTCTTTGGAAAGGAAGGAGACCTATTTTTGTTGTGTAATATTTTCTATTTTCAATGCATCTTATTGGTATAAGACTGTTTAGTTTGTTTTATTTTCTCTTTTTGGTGAAGGCATTAATAACAAATAATATATATAAAAAATGAAAAAAAAAGTCAAATCAATGGAGAGACAATTTGAAACAATCTATGATTGCCCTTACGGATATGCTGCAGTTCTGAGACGTTAAAGCTGATTTGTCGATGAGTGTTAAAGATGGATAAAGATTTTTTTTGTACTTGTTAAGATATTTGTATCCACTGCTGTTTATTTTGTGTTGAAAAGGACGTAGAAAAGGGATTGTTGTGTTTTCAAGTTTAATTTTTTTATTGAGAAAAAATATTATTTATGAGATGTCAAACACTGGACTCGGAGTTTAAGTGTAAAAAGAAAAAAACAAAAAATATATATTTTCCAGTCACACATTGAAACAACGGTGTTCCCTCCTCTCTATATAGAACATTTCACAATTGTTTGTAAACAATTTCTTTATTAGCCAAATTCTGAAACTGAGATTTATATATTCAGGCCAGTTGGCCTTCTTGAAACCATTGAGGTGAGGCATCCAAATTCCATTACAAAAATAGTATTGGAGAGACACAGATGAAACAATACCCAATTTTGTGTGACCCACCGAAGCTGGAACGCGCACAAAACCCAACACAAAATAAGATGTCCAGTTTTGGTGGGGAGAAGCCACCCAACTTAACCCTGTGTGTGCAGTCCAAAAAAAAAAGAGGAAGGGGACACCGTTACAGTCAACATATAAATCATTTCGTGTTTTGAACTGCGGAAATCCACCTTTGACCTTTTTTCCATCTCGAGCTTTAATTTCAACCAAATTCAGAGTCACTTGGGACTGCATCTGAGAGACCTGTTCTTCCCCGTTTGGTGTGAGCACAAGAAAGCGCTTAAGGTGCTTGTTAATTCCATGCCCTCCCCCTTCCATTCACTCCTTGAATCTTCCTCAAGCAATCATACAGTTTCTAGTATGTGCCTTCTTTTCTGCTTTTTATAAAGTAGCCCAGCTGGAACTTCACTGCCCACTGTCTAGTATGCCGTCTTTTCAGAATCAGCACAATCAATCTTATTGAAGCCGCACCGTTTAGCTGTGCCGATACGTAGCGCACCTCTAAAGTTCTGGCTTGAATATCCTTCTACTGTCTTACCTACCTTAAGAAGCCATCAGTCACAACAGTTAGAATTATTTCAGTTCCAAACATAGAGTGTGGCCTTAAGCTCATCACAAATTCCCATGACTTATTTTTCTCTTTTTTTCCAGTTTCGGACCCAGGGTGTAAAACGGTTCATCAGACAGTTGTCGTAGATAGGTCCAGTTGATTTCATAGACAGGTTTAGTGCTTCCTAACTGTGGCACCACCGATAGCCTCTTTGGGTTCTGGTGGGCCCTTTGCCGTCGTTCAAAAATGTTCCCGACTCTTGAGGATTAATAGACTTCATCACTGCCAGATAAGTGTATATCTTTCACTGTGAAAACTGCCTTCTTAAAGACTTGAATATGACGTCTTTTTAATTTAATCAACTCCTCATCGATGCCCTCCTCAAGGTCCGTCCCAAGTGACATTATTTTTATCATTAAAAACCAAATTCAGGATGGAAAAAAGTATCGTAATCAAGACGTAAAAAAGGTGTTGATCTGTATGTTCCTGTATCTTGGCCTTGCCGCCTGAATCGAATATTTACTACCAGGAATGTTCCCATTTCAGCACTCAACAAACCCTTTCATCCTCCAATATATCCTTTGTGCTGTCTGCAAACTCTCATCCAGTTCATTGCCCAGTCAGACTCTCGACCAAAGATCTTGGGACATCCATAAGCAACCTTACTGGTTTCACTTGAGCTGCTGGTCCCACAATAATATTATCTCATTTCCCGGTTCATCATGACATTAGATTTGCTTAGACATCAATTTGAAAACTGTTGCTGCTTAAGACTTTGTTTATTTCATGGTGAGCAAAGTGGCCAAAAAAATTGCATCTCTAGAAATAAACAGAAAGCTGCTAATATTCACATAATTGCATATTTTGTTTTATTATTCAACAAGCAATGCTAAACAATCAATATGGCAATCTGCTTCAGTCTATATAACTCAATGGCAGATTTAGTCACCCAGTTACCTTCTATGTATACAAAGCTAACTGGGATAATACCCCAACAAGCCATGGACCATTTTATTTTCAGTAGGACGGCATCATCACACCGATGTCCTGGTTCTTAGAACCATTTGTCTTCCACTCGAATTACGAGTGGGGTCTTAGGCAAGGAAGCAGATTTGCCACCTATACCTGATATTGCTATGGATTGCAATAGACATAGCCAGACCCCAACCATCTACAGGTATGTCCTCGCAGGTGATAAGCTTGGATCATTTGTAGGATTTCTTAGTTTCCCGAGGCGCATGAAGGTTGTAGCTGGACCTTAGGGACATCATAGGCTGCTGCCTAAGATTCCTAGTGGATGATACAGCTCAGCCTCCATTCACAGAGAACAAATGCATTATTTGTAAAGCTATACAAATACCATTGCAAGTTCCAACCTCGATCACTGTCATTACATTCTGAAGAATGAAAGAATCTGAAAGCCGGCGAGGCCTACAGAACATACAGATCTCGAATTCCGCTTTCTCAATTCCTCACAAAAAGCAGAGAAAACTAACCCAGACTTTGCAGAATCCCTCACCAAACAGTCCAGACAGAGGTCACAACCTCCAAAAACCGGATCACGTACTCAGAAAAATCACAAAACAAATGCACCGTTACACAGCAGCAAAGCAGAGCTAACCGGTCATTCACACACAGTGAACAGCTAATATTTTCCAATCATTGCTTTCATATTTCAGTTCAAAGGAGACTTGAGGAGAAATGGAAGAAGTTGTATTGGGTTTTTTTTTGTTTTTGGTTTGTTGTTTTTATTTTTAAGCAAAAAATATACATTAAATGGGCAAAGCATTACATAATAAGACCACCAGATCATTTCACGACTCTTTTTTGGTACTGTTCGATTTTCTTCCTCTTTACAAGTGGGTGTTAATGCAGTATGTGTGTATATATACTCGCGTATATACATGTATACTGTATGTACTATGTCTTTATATATACATTTATGTATTCTGTATGTGTGGGTTGACATGTATATATTTGTATTTAACAGAAAATTACGATTGGTTATAAAGAATTTTCAATCGCTGGTGATCTACTGGTAAACGTACGCTATCCTGCGTGTGAACGACGCGGGACGTCAGGGACTGTTGGCCTGCCTTTACCATCGTCCATGATTTGTCATTCAGGGTGTTGTGAGGGATGTGTGATCGCAGTTGTAACAAAATAATAAGACAACCTTCTCAAAGCACCTTAATTCGGCACCCAACGTGCCGTTGTACCTATGCTGAGCACCTTATACACGTGGGAGTGCCGGAGTGTCACACTCGTCTTTTGTAAAATTCGCTCCCCCGTCTGATTTGTGCTTTTTTCAGCTTTTGCGTTCATTCCAGTGTTTTCACTTTGATTTTTTACAACATATATATTTTTTATCTTATTCTTAAAAAAACAAAAAAAAAAACACACCAGCCATGTTTTCGGGGCTACATCAGTATTGAAAAGACAAAGGCTTAAGTGACGTCTTTATTACAAACCGAGCCAATTTCCCGATGTCGGGACTTCTGGTGACTTTGCACTTGGAATACACAAGCACTTAAAAACCATCAGACGGACATTTTTGTCTTCTACCCCCAAATTGGAAAAAAAAAAAACAGCTGTTGCCAAAACCAAAATTTTTTGAATTGCTGTCCCCCACAAGTTCTGAAAATGACCCCTCGCCACGTCATAACTTTTCCTATTGGCCCCAGACGAACGTCCCAACGTATTTTATTTGTTTTCTCCCAGGGCAGGCCAACAGTTCCTGACGCAAGTTGGTGAAATGCTAATTGTCAATTCTTGTAATTGTTTTCAGTTTCTTTCGGTAAACATTTGTCAACGACAGAAAAAAAAAATAGATGAACAGAAAAGAATATAGACATATAATGATAAAAACAAAAAAAATGCATACGCCTTTTTTATTTTTGTTTTTTTAATCAAGTGCTTTAAAATATAGAATTACTACTCACAACCTGACAGCTTTTTTTCAACAGTAAGGCAGCACCCTTAAGGCCATCTATAACTAGCCTCTTCTCTTTCTCACCTATATTTACCTGTGATTTGTATTGTTATTTAAACAGGACAAAAAAAATAAAAAAAAACACAACAAAAAAAAGAACATAATTGTAGCGCTTCAATATTCTATTATATTACTCTTGTGACATTTTTTGAATACTGTGAAAGTTTATCTCTTGCATATACTTTATACAGAAGTATTACGCCTTAAATACGAAAAAAAAAAAACTTTTACAAGTTTTCTGTTCTGTGTGGAAGAGTTATTGATGTTGCTAAAGGATGATGTTTTTTTGTTTATTTTTTTTTTAAATGTTACCAGCACTTTTTTGTAAGTTTCACTTTCTGAGGTATTGTAAATTCACACTGTTTGTGAAGTTTGAATATGAAGGAATAATAAAAAAAATGAAAACATTCTTTTTCTTTTTGTGTTTGCTTGGTTTTAATTCTTACTTTTTTGTAGTCAATTATTTCTTTTTTTTAACAGTTTAGGTTGATCTAAGAAATGTACTGCATTTGAAGGTAATAATTTGTGGAAAGTTAGTGAATTTGTAGCAAAAAAAATACAGTATTGTCTTTTTATTCTTTTTTTTATAATGTAAAACATTTTTAAAATTGTTTAACTGTTAAATTTTGTAAAATGTATCCCCACTAATCCCCTTCCCCCTAATGCTATCACCCATGTGGCCTGATATTCCTATAGCAAAGGGACATTGAACATTCAGCCTCTGTCATGGCCCACAGGCCCTCCAGCATGAAAGGATTCACTAAAAGCGGCATAACACCCCCAACCTTGGTGTCTGATTGCTATCAGGCCCGAACACCATAGGCTTGTACTTAACCCCCGTTTCCTAAAAGGGTCCTTTGGATCTCCTACCTGTTCACCAAAAAATAAAACTTGAAAAAAAAAATCCACTAAAGTGAGTGTTGCTAAAATGAATCTTCAACATGCATTACCCCCTGAGACATGGAATGGTCACCTCTTCATGTCACCAATCATCAATAAAAAAAACAAAAGGCTAAAGATCCTGCAGAATTTAACTTTCATGGGAGTCAGGGCCGGATTTCTGAATAGGCCAGCCTAGCTGTGGTATGGACCCTAGAGGGCGCACTCGAACCTTTCATTATTTCACTATTTTGGGGAGTACGGGGTGCTCAATCTCTGTATCAGCCAGCACAGTATAGGTGGAAGATCTGTGACATCGGGAGCCTTCTGCTTGGATGTCATCTGATGATCTCTGGGCCTCACTATCTGGGCCTGTATTATTAAGCCTCTCCAAGCCTGGAGAATCGGATACACTTTCATCAGTGAACCTAGGTGATCCAACAAACCTGGAATGGATCTGGTCCAGAAATGAAAACATTTGCTAACAAATAGCAAATGCCTTTAAAGAAATCCATTCCGGGTTTTTTGTATCACCCAGGTTCACTTAAGAAAAGGTATCCTCCCCAGCCTTAAAGAGCTTTAATAAATCGGGGCATCAATTTTTATGTCTTTCTTTCTCTGTTTACCTTATCTCTTTACATTTATGTAAAAAAAAAATTATTTTTTTTCTGTTTCTTTCACTCTTTTTTTCTCTTTACATTTCTCATTCCCTCTCTCCCTCTCTTTACTTCACTGATTCTTTTTCTCTCTTTTTTCCTCATTTTTTTATTATGTCTCCCCTATTACTCTCTCTCTTTCTTTCACTCTCTTTCTCTCGCTTTCCCTCTTTCTTTACCCCCCCCCCACCCCCCAAATATAAACATTCACTGGCACCACAACTCAGGTTCTTAAACACGAACTAAACTCACAAGTCCCCCAAAACAAAAAAATACACCTTCAATCCCACAGGGCAGTCTATCGGTCCGGGGTTCTTATCCATCGTCCTGCCATCCGTCTTCAGGCCAGCTCTCCAGGTGCCGCCATCTTCTCCTCTTGTTCCTATGTCACCCGACCCAGGTGCGAGATTGTGTGTTTTATGTAAAGTGAAAATTCTGAGTTTAGGTACGCTTTAAACCATCCTCTGCACATTTGACAGAGGGTGGCTGTCTGTGGTACTGAACTGCTCACTGCTGCCCCTATTGGTTCTCCATGGAGCTGCTGCTTGGAGAAGCTACATGTAGCTACATATAGGGTCTCTCCCAAAGCAGAGCTTACCTGGCATTAGGAAGCGATAACGGCACCACGTCACTGTCGCTCTGAACAAAGCCTTAGGAGTGTTGTTTCCATGCAATTAGCAGAGAGGGGCGACAAAAGATAGCCAGCCTAGGGGATTAAGAAATAGAAATCCAGCTCTGCTGAAAGTAATGGATTCTTTATCCCTAGCTCTGTGGTTCTACAAGCTGCCTTGTTCTTACAGAATGTAACATTGGCAAGGTGGCTGGGAAACATCTACACGTAGCTAGGGACCAGAGAATCTCCACTCCCAGAAATGTCAGATTCTCCAGGATCTCTTGCAGGTGATTTCAGGTTTCAGTCAGAAATTGCTAATTCCAGTCGATCAGCATGACAGTCAAAGAACTGATATTGGAGAAAGATGGCAGCCTACATATTTCTCTTGCCAGGTTTCCTTTAACCGGCATCCAAACACAGCTCTACCCTGACACTTATCGAAGTTTGCCAGTTGTCACCATCCTACTAACAAACTGTTCTAATAAAAATGTATTTTTGTATTTCTTATAGCGAAAGATTCTCCGCCTCCTTCATCACATCTTGTTTTATTAAGTGTAAATGCTGCCATAGGGAATGACATTGAAATATTCTTGGCTCTGGCTGTCGTTGTCTCCATTCCGAGCAGCAGATACAGTTGGCACTGAACTCCGTGTTCCCATATTGGTGGGGGTTACAGGTGAGTTATTTGGTTTTCCAGCACTGAGATCGCATCGTCTCTACAATAATAATAAAAGCAGTGGTAAGTGTTCACTTCTCTGTTATGGGTAATATACATCAAGATGGACAAGAGTGCATTTCTAGAATATTGCTATTGGGATTTTCAATCGGAGTCGGAATGGTTGGAAGTTTTGTTGGGTTTTCTATTTCTGCCCATGTTGCAGAGATTTCCTTTCCTTCCCTGTGCATCATCATCACAAGGAGCTCACCAATGGGAAAGACATTCCATCCTACCCCACTATACAAAAACTAATACAATACTTTGGGATTTAGCTGAGCTTTGTAACAAGAACGAAACTGTGAAATACCAAAAATTAAGGAAAAAGAGTTTGCTATTTCCATGGACTGAATATTCCCGTACACCTAAATAAATTGCAGATATTGTTTGCTAAGCTCCTCTTAGAAATGATTGGCTGCACATTCACGTCTCTGCAATCCTAACTTATTATTATACACTAAGAGGGAATGGAGGGGTTGAAACTTTCTCTTTGCATTTAGCATTCTGATGTTGCTTCCTGTGAATTTTCACTGCATAGCCCAGAGTTATCCATCCAGACCAGCTGCTTTCCATATAGTTGCAATAGTGGTCTCTGCACTCTGCTGCACCTCTACCCTAGGGTCTGATTTATTAAAGCTCTCCAAGGCTGGAAAGGATACACTTTCATTAGTGAAGCTGGGTGATCCAGCAAACCTGGAATAGATTTGGTCATTTTGCCAGCAAATGACTTTGAAGAAATCTATTCCAGGTTTGCTGGATCCTTTCCAGCCTTGGAGAGCTTTAATAATCCAGACTCCTAGTGTCAGAACTATGTTATATTACAGCTGCCTTCTTACCCCTTCCACCCAATACTTCCCTCACTGTTTGCGCTGCATCTTACCCTCCTCTTAATATCTGTGGCTGCTGATTTATTTCTTATGTTCCAATGTCATAATCCGCTCCCCATTCCCCACAATGCACTGAATAATGGCCCAGTGGGGACAAACTTCCAAGATGCCATCTGAGATTTATCATCATGCATAATCTAAACTCTAATCCTTTAAATTTATCCTCGCTATATTTTATTATTGTGTCTTGCCTGTTGCACATAGCTGGACCCTGGCTGTACACATCAGCAGAAAGCTATGACCAACCAAAGGAGTGGAAATGATGGATCATACAGGACCCTCGCCCTAATCCAGTCAGCTACCTCTGTGCATCCTTTCTTCATTGCAATCCCTTCTCCCCATTGGATCCTTTCTGCATGAAGAATGTTCAGCTGCTGGCAGAGCTTTAACATATTCACTATGCTAAGTGAATTATCATTTGCAGATTGACTATTCACTTTGTGAACAGCCTAAGCTGATTTAGTAAGTCAACCATAACCCCTCTGAAAAAGTCTTCCCCTGACCCACCGATACCTTTCCAGCACTCCTAGACGTTCCATGCCACCAACAGAACCAGACATGAAACCTGACAGTGCCCATGTCTAACAGACAGTCCCCAAGCATGAGCACTATGACTGTCACCTCTCCCACTGTCGCAGCCTTGTGAATTCAGAGCCAGGCCAACAGTGTCTTTTCATGCTGTGTTGTCCCTAAATTCTGTATATTCCTGATACAACTAAATGCAATCTAGGTCTTTTTCATCCTGCACTCCATTCTGGACTGCTTGTGCCTGGTAATGTTTAGGAGGCACCAATAGTCTAAACTCATATATTTTATTTATCTTGTCAATATTTAATCCTTTGCAGCCTAATAGTTGGATCAATACTATGAGCTGAAATTAAAAATGGAGCAACCTTCTATAGAGTGATAGTGATAGATGTTCTCCTCCCTGATGTAATGTTTTAGATTGCCACCTACCAGGATGCTTCTCCGGGGGAAAGTCCATGCTGGTGCAAGTCATTTAGGGCCAAGGACTTGACAGGCCCAAAAAAATGTCTGCTGAATTCCCATAAAGGGGTCTGTGACTGCTCTTACATTGGCCCTAAGTAAGGAAAAGGAATGTTGCTGCCTTCAAAGAGCCAAAGACCTTCAGCAACCAGATAAAGCAAACATGAGCTACAGAAGGGGAAAATTAGGATGCAAATACCGCCATTGGTTTTGGAGTTTGATCTTCCCTAGGAGTTATCAGCAACAAACCATAAAGTGACAAATGCCCAACATGCCAAGGAGGCCAACAGGAGAGTGGGCATAGCCAGGAGCTACAGGAAAGTAGTTAGACTGGGCATTCAGAGTTTATTGCTGGGTCACCTGGGGAGTTATCCCTGCACCCCTCTGGAGGTAGTAAAGCCCCATGTAAAATGTGATTTTTGATATACTCTCACCTTGTAGTAGAAAATCGCTAGACCTACAGCAATCAGAAGAAGAATCCCGCAGATTAGGAAAATCATGACATAATTGCCATGGCTCCATTCATCACGTTTGGCTGGTAAAAAAAAAATGCATCTCCGTTATCAACCTAACAAAGTGCGGAAACATCAGGAATTTTCACTCTGGCATGTCAAGCAACAGTCCTATCCTCTGGGGGTCTTATTTCTCACTGGCCCAACATCTTTGCCCCTCACCCCACTACATAAGTTTACCATTTACATAAAATGCGGCCATGTGAACGTCATTGCAGAGATTCCAGTTTACTTGGGTGACTTTGGTGTTTGGTACCAGGAGCTGACACTTCAAAGTGACTTTATCACCTGCGGTAGCAGTGAGGTTGTGAGTTTTCACTGACGCTCCGGATGAAGATCCTATAGAGAAGAACAAACAGGAATCCCAAAGGTAATGGAATCATATCACAATTATTATTGCCAGCTGAGTACTGAATCTAGAATAGAACAAGACAACCAATCAGAAGGCGAGATAGTACAAAAATGTATAAAAGAATTGGAGATCATGTCATTGTAACACCTTAATGTCATAATGTCTTGGCCAGACCACTGCCTAGGCAGGAACATCTCAATACATCCCAATACACAGACGGGAAATCTGTGTGCATTGTGGTGCGATTCATTGCCAAAAATAATGCCGGTGTATTGAGATACCTTGGCAATCCAAGCCAGACTAAAAGGCAGCATCAGTATCAGTACAATATGTATAAGGAGCACAAAATAACATAGAAAAAGGTGTCAATGGGTGCTAAACCACTTCATCCCCTCCATCTATACCACTTCATCCCCTCCATCTATACCACTTCATCCCCTCCATCTGTACCACTTCATCTCCATCTATACTCTCCTTATGCACCAAAGAAATTTTTACATTCCTCTATGATGCCTATTGATTCAGCAATAACAATGTCAGCACTTACATCATCAAAATGAATGTATATAGTAAAAAAAAGAACTAAACAAAATATGAAAAATCATTTCAACTGATATGTATCATTCTATTGTGTGATACTTTCCCCCACCTCTTAGATTGTAAGCTCTTCGGGACAGGGTCCCTCTCCTCCTCCTGTGTCACTGTCTGTATTAGTCTGTCATTTATAACCACTATTAAATTGTACAGCACTGCATATTATGTTAGCGCTATATAAATCCTGTTTATTAATAATAATAATAATGTAATGATCTGAAGATTTGGCTTTTATCTGCACAGAAGAGAAATACAATTATTAGATTGTTACTTTGTATTGTCTGCAATCATCTCTGCAGTCTAATGAATTCCCTGGCAGCTAAGCGTTTTTTTTTTTTTTAGGGTTATCCTTATCTTTTAAGGTTATAATTACAATTACCGAGGGGTGGGGGTAAATAATTTGGGGGGGGGGGGGGGCAGCCTAATCCTGGAATAAATCGTATGCAATGATTAGTGTGATTTCTGGAATTCACAAACGCAAAGGGCTCTATTTATAAAACAAGGAATCTGACATTCCCTCCAACATTGCCTGCCATTGAAAGACCTGGAACTGGAAGATTCCCAGTAGGAAAGTACCGTATTTCCCTTAAGGCTTTCTCATGAATATCAGAATGAACCTGCAATGGTAACATTATGAATGTATTCATTGTTTATAGGTGGCTGGGTGAATGCTGCAGATTTATATATCGCTGTATGCACACCTGTGTATGTACACCTGTATAGCAGCAGCAGAATAAGGTAGGTGGTGGATAGTAGTACAAAGCCAATGGATTCATCTTCTGCCTATGGAGTGTGAACACTTTGGGCTTTACATTCACTTAAAATGGTTAATGAGATATCGTGTAGTCACCCGACCACAAACCACAATTAGAATCCCCTGCAAACTTCACCTTCAGACGGTGATTTCCGGCCGCACAGTCTGGCCTCGCTCATGGTAACTCAGAGCCATAATAAAAACAGGAACATGGAAATATAAAGTACAGAGATCTCTGCAATACATGCCCCGTGTTTACACCTTCCAGGCCCTGAAAATACAGAAATGACTCTTCCTGCTGGGGGCCTACCACACGCACAATTCTGTGCATGGAAAACACAATAAATTCTGCTTGTCGTTTACTAAAATCTGCATAGAGAAAATTTGTTCTGTAGTCCAAGACAAGAACGGACGGGGGGGGGGGAGATTGTAGTCACGTGGGGTGGAGCAAATATAAGAAACTCCTCTACGCCAGATAGATACACTCACTGGCCACAATATTAGGTACACCGCGTTAGTATCAGGTTAGACCCCTTTTGCTATCATTCTTCCTGGCACAGATCCAACACGGTGCAGGAAACATTCCTCAGGGATTTCCTCCATATTGATATGATAACATTACACAATTGCTGCAGATTTGTTGTCTGCTTATCCATGATGAATGTCTCATTCACCACATCCCTATTGGATGGAGAACTGGTGAATGTGGAGGCCATTGGAGTCCGGTGACCCCATTGTCAGGAAACCGATCTGAGATGATTTGAGCTCTGTGACACGGCGCGTTATCCTGCAGGAAGTATCAGAAGATGGGGACACTGCGGCCATAATGGGATGGACATGGCCAGCAACAATACTAAGGGAGGCTCTGGTGTATAAATGACGCTCATTAGGTATTAAGGGGCCCAATAGGTATTAAGAGCCCCCCCCCCCACACCATTACACCCCCACCAGCCTGTGATTTCCGGCCGCACAGTCTGGCCTCGCTCATGGTAACTCAGAGCCATAATAAAAACAGGAACATGGAAATATAAAGTACAGAGATCTCTGCAATACATGCCCCGTGTTTACACCTTCCAGGCCCTGAAAATACAGAAATGACTCTTCCTGCTGGGGGCCGACCACACGCACAATTCTGTGCATGGAAAACACAATAAATTCTGCTTGTCGTTTACTAAAATCTGCATAGAGAAAATCTGTTCTGTAGTCCAAGACAAGAAAGGACGGGGGGGGAGATTGTAGTCATGTGGGGTGGAGCGAATATAAGAAACTCCTCTACGCCAGATAGATACACTCACTGGCCACATTATTAGGTACACCGCGCTAGTATCGGGTTAGACCCCATTTGCCATCATTCTTCCTGGCACAGATCCAACACGGTGCAGGAAACATTCCTCAGGGATTTCCTCCATATTGATGTGATAACATTACACAATTGCTGCGGATTTGTTGTCTGCTCATCCATAATGAATGTCTCATTCACCACATCCCTATTGGATGGAGAACTGGTGAATGTGGAGGCCATTAGAGTCCGGTGACTCCATTGTCAGGAAACCAATCTGAGATGATCTGAGCTCTGTGACACGGCGCGTTATCCTGCAGGAAGTATCAGAAGATGGGGACACTGCGGCCATAAAGGGATGGACATGGTCAGCAACAATACTAAGGGAGGCTGTGGTGTATAAATGACGCTCATTAGGTATTAAGGGGCCCAATAGGTATTAAGAGGCCCCCCCCCCCACACCATTACACCCCCACCAGCCTGAACCAGGGACACCGGGTCCCGAGCTTTCATGTTCAAATTCTGACCCTATAATATGAATGTTGCAGCAGAAATTATTCTTGTCCAAACTCTTGTCCAATTTTGGTGATCCATGTGATCCATGTGAATTGTACCTTCAGGTGCCAGCTGACAGGAGTGGCCCCAGGTGTGCTGTAGCCCATCTGCTCCAAGGTTTGATGCGTTGTGCACTCAGCAGACCTCGGGGGTAACGAGGGGTTATCGGGGATTTTGTTGCCTTTCTATCAGATGGAACCTGCGCATTCTCCTTAACAAGACATTTGCACCGCCACTCACTGGGTATTTTCCCCTTTTTTCAGGTTTTTTCCCTGTAAACCCCCGAGATGATTGTGGGTGAAAATCCCAACAGATCAGAAGTCTGTGAAATGCTCAGACCAGCCCGGCACCAACAACCATTCCACATTCAAAGTCTCATCAATCACTTTGCATCTCCATTCTGATTTAGCTTCAGCAGTTGCTATTGGTAATGTCCGCACCCTTAAAGCATTGCTGCCGCCTGATTGGCTGATCAGATATTTGGGTTACCAAGCAGTTGCACAGGTGTACCTAATAAAGTGTCCTGTGTATATTTATATGTTGTAGCAGCATTTCTACATTAAATATCGGACACAATATACAGCAACTTCACATTTCATTATAAAACGTTCACCTTTTATCATTTACGGTAAGTCTGACCCTAGACTTTAGTCATCAGCCTCACCTTGCTGCAGGCAGCATTTCCTTAGTCTCCTCTCCTCCAGTGAATCACAAGGTGAGAGGAGATACACCGACACATACCAGGAAACAATCTGATGACAGGTCCTCTTTATAAAAATAATCTATATTAAATAAAATTTGCTCACCTGTTATCCAGCCACAAAGCACGAGGAGGGTGAGGAATGTCCTGGGGGGTCTCATGGTGAATTTGGGGTCTAGGGTGAATCCCATGAAGACGCCTCTGCTGATATGACACCCATAGGGTGATCTGGGGAGGTGAGGATGGCGATGAGCTCAGCGGCCGTCCGACTGTCAGCATAAAGGAAACCGCAGAACAGAGAGGGGGCGAGAGAAGAGCGAGGCCTTAAAGGGCCAGCACACAGAAATCTCTTCTCTGAGCCAGATGTATGAATAATGATGGGAATGATTCCTCACTGGGAATTCACCCTACACAGCGCTGCCATCCCAAGGGGCAAAAACTGAAGAAATTTAACTTTTTAATGATGAATAACAACAACCCCGCCGAAATGTGTGAATGTAAAAATGTGCAGAGTACAAGAAGCCAAAACATTAGAAAAACACCCGGCCTATAGGTGGCCCCCTGGGGCCCAGGACAACCCTGGCTTAAAGGTTTCAAAAGTTTTTGGAGAAGACCAGGAGGAGTGGGGAGGGCATCTGAGATTTCCTAAATACCCCAAAAGTAAAATCTCCCCACCATTATTCTTCACTTTGCTGTTTCGGGGTCCCCCCACACCTTTGTGTGTCCCCGCTTCTTATTCTGCATAATATAAAGGTGCACAGACCCGCGCAGGGATGGTAGGAGCCAGGGGTAGAACCGACTCACCCCACCCCAATAGCCAACAGTGGGCCCCATGTGCTAAACTGACTTGGGGCTACTGTGTGGCCCCTGTTGGCTGGGGAGGGTCCAGGGACCTTGTGCAGTTTGCCCACTTTGCTCCCCTATGTCCACCTCTGGTGGGAGTCCCCTTTAATAAGCACAGCAGGTATGTGGACCTGTGTGGAGAGGAGAGGAGCAACAATCGCCCTTTTTTCTTCCAAATATAAAAATATCAATAATATGGGGGCAGAACTTCAGGAGATGGGGTGAGCCCAGCATGTACCTCTGATGATTGGTGGGGGTCTGCACATAGGGCCCCTCAGCCACTGCCTGAAAACATTAAAATAAAAGTCCAGGGACAATGACCGGCTGTTGATCAAAGTATTGGAGTGCTAAAGCTAGAATATCCAATACCACCCCCTGCTATAAAAGACATTTTCCTTCTTTATTGTAATTTTATTTATGAAATAATTAATGTTTCTAAATGTATTTGATTTCACTTGGATCACGTCCCCACAGGTCATGTGACAATACCATAAATGGAGAGGCTTGCAAGTAACTGAATAAGTCAGCAGCCAGTTGTTGAGAACTCATCCCAGCGATCATGTGACTCCGATTTCTAGAACCGCAGCAATGCTTTATGATTGCACTGCATCCATAGGGGGCAGCCGGATGCTGGACTACAGGAACTCCGCCATTACATAGGGGTATGTAACAATGGGAACAATGGAAATAATGGAGTACAGGAAGTTATCAGCTCACTGGGTTTGTGGCAGGATCAGCTGAGAGCTTTCCAGCAAACCAACGACATTCAATGTTGGGGTCACACACCCCGAAGCCCCATGGGTGGGGGGCCACTTTATTTCAGTGGGAATGACAGTAAAGAGATTACCAGGAATAAAATGCAGCCCAATGGCCTCCTGTAAAGAGCACCTGTCACTCACTTCCTGCGCGGTGTCCCAGGCTGCTGACAATGGCAGAGCGATGGCCCCGCGTGAGACGCAGACAGTTTAATGGCCGAGGTTGATGTCGCTGGCAGACGTCTGTAATGGCTCCGGCAGATTCCATTAGACGCTCAGCGAGGAATAATGCGGCAATGTCATCGCAAATTCCCAGCCTGAATCTGATGAGAAGACGATGGGATTCATTATACCAACCGCACTGCCTCATTATCACTACCCTGATTATAGCGCCATCCTCCTGCCAGAGGGAATCACCGCGCTGGGTACGGGGGGGCGGGAGTGAGGAGCATGGGGGGGGGATCTCTCTTGACTTTCTATTGCTGGAAGATTTACCCTCACTTCCTGTTAAGGTGACAACTGTGGTCACCGGGGCACATTGGAGCCCATTTATAAAGAATGGGGGCCCCTCTGCCCCTCTGTTTTCAGGCAGTGCATTATGGGAGCTGAGCCCAGACCAGGGTCGCACACATGGGCTACAAATCAAAGCGGTGTCACCCCTGGCCCCAGGCGTGGATCCCGATGGTCAGTTCAGCACCCCGGACAGCTCCACCTCATCCCAATGCGGTTGATGTCGCTGGCAGACGTCTGTAATGGCTCCGGCAGATTCCATTAGACGCTCAGCGAGGAATAATGCGGCAATGTCATCGCAAATTCCCAGCATGAATCTGATGAGAAGACGATGGGATTCATTATACCAACCGCACTGCCTCATTATCACTACCCTGATTATAGCGCCATCCTCCTGCCAGAGGGAATCACCGCGCTGGGTACGGGGGGGCGGGAGTGAGGAGCATGGGGGGGGGATCTCTCTTGACTTTCTATTGCTGGAAGATTTACCCTCACTTCCTGTTAAGGTGACAACTGTGGTCACCGGGGCACATTGGAGCCCATTTATAAAGAATGGGGGCCCCTCTGCCCCTCTGTTTTCAGGCAGTGCATTATGGGAGCTGAGCCCAGACCAGGGTCGCACACATGGGCTACAAATCAAAGCGGTGTCACCCCTGGCCCCAGGCGTGGATCCCGATGGTCAGTTCAGCACCCCGGACAGCTCCACCTCATCCCAATGCAGGAGCCATGGAAGTCCCGGCCTGAGCCCCCCCATCCGAATAGGAAACTGTTCTCTATTGGGAGGGTTAAACCCCACCCAACCAGGGTAATATTTGCCGTTGGGCTACCCACTCACTCAACAAGAACTCTCCAAAAATTCGGGCTCTCTGAGGTTTTGCTATGGGGCCCCATTGTACATAGTTATCTGTAAGAAATATAATGAAGCTATAATACTGGTGATCCTGCCATGAATGTTCAGGTTTAGGCACTTCCTGTTATAGAGTGACAACCCTCTGTTTCTGACTCCCAGTTGGGCTCCTCAGTTGTCACCCAGTCTCATGCTTTGACAACAGTCAGCCATGTTCATTCACATTGCACAGTTATGGTGCACTGTTGTCACGGTCAGGAAACCGGCCCTGAGAAATGCCCAGCAGCCATTACTGGAGTCCATGTAGGCAGGAAATGGTTGCAAAGAGGCTGCGGGAGATCATCAGAACTAAGGGTAAGCAAAGAAACATTTGCAATTGTGTATTCAGAGCTGACTACAGCTGGACGGGAAGTTATGGCTCTGACCAATGAAAAGCCAACAGTCCGCAGAAGCTCCACCCACATTGCCCTTTAGCATCGCCCCTGCGGTTCCCAGAAGCTCTTCAGTGACTTTTAAAGCAGGCCCCCTCCCCCCACACTAAGTTTGGCATCGAATCCAATCCCGGGAATCGTTACAATATTGGTGAGAGGCGCGGCTTTGTAATTTCCGCTTTGGGATGTGAATGTCCCTGGGGTGGCGCAGTCACTTGAGCGTGGAATCGTCTGCCAGGAATGAGCCCTTGCCGCCAGTAAACGTATTGCGCTCGCTGCAGGGCTGCCGCATTAATAAAGCTGCGATGGCATAGCCGCAATTACTGCCAACGCACAACGCGCAATGTGTTCTTATCTAATTTGGGGAGAAACAAAGAATATAAAACAGAAAAATATCAACCGTGGCGAGGAGTGAAAAGAAGGGAAAATACAGCGACAACAAAAACTTAGCCGATTAACCTGTTCATGGCTGGGAGAGGATTGCAACCCTGCG
>NC_092858.1:174732215-174735396 GCF_032062135.1 Pyxicephalus adspersus
TGGCAGATTGATGAACATCAGCAGGGAACTACCATATACATCAGATTTTTGCTGGGACAAGCACAACTATTCATTAGCAGCAATAATTTGGTTCATTTCCTGTTCTGTAGATACAACAGGAAAGTAATGTAATCCCATTGGCTGTCACAGTAATCAGTGTCCCCATTGGAAGATTTCCTGATCTGGTGGACAGAGACGGTGAGCACAGACTGCAATATAAACCTGATGGGCAGCTCATTCCTTAAGCCCCCCCCTTTCCCATGCAAATGCACCAGAAAGGGTCCAACACAAAGCAGGGGGTTGGGGCTTCTGAACCCACACAGCTGGGTGAGGTCCCTAGGTAAAAAAAAAAACTGGGCTTTCTGGCAGTTGTACAGTTTGGCCACCAGATGGCACCATTCTCTTAGTTGCATTCTGCTGTTCTTCCTGCAGGTGGCTCTATAACGCACTGTTAATGATCTATGGATCTGGCGGTGACCCTCCATGAACAATACATTGAATCATGAAGCCGGGGGTTGGGCTTTTATTTTACAGACAGGTTCACTTTATTTTTGGGGGACACATTTGTGCAGTTCATCATAACAATCAGAATTCAGTGCTTCAGTTTGGACCTGAACAATAAAAGCTGATTTTTGATTGGCCCGTTATTAAGGTGGAGATCGGCTATGGACTCAGGATGTCTGTCTCTGGATGACCTCCTTCAGCACCTGGAGTTTGTCCTCTCTCAGGGCCCCTCGTACAGAATGGAAGAAGCTGAAATAATGGTGGAAGTTGTGTATAATCAGCAGGATGCCGGCCAGTAACTCTTTGACAGTCAGGAGGTGGTGGATGTAGGCGCGGCTGTGGTTTCGGCAGCAGTAACACGTACAGCCTGGGAGCAGAGGCCTGAAATCTTCCCGGAACCTGGAGAGATACAATGTAATGAACAGGGAGGTCAACGGCAGGTCAAATGCACCTCTCACTGAATTCTTATCAGGGATACGTGATCACTATTCTGTACAGAAATACAAAAATCAGCCTGGTGATGTCCCCGGTCCAGGAGACTCTCACACTAAGTGAGCTGAAGGCACTGGGCAATAACACAGAGGAACCCCAGCATCTAACTAAAGCCCCATCCCCCAACACGTGACCGGAGTGCTACATGTGAGCTTTCTGATTTGATTTATGTGGGGGCCCTTTGGTGACATCAGCGCCCTCTCTACCTCTCACTAAGAGCATGGGACAGCTCAGGGCAGAAGGTGAGGAGAGCCAACAAAGCTGCTTTTTATCTTTACGGGTGCACTGGGGGTTTAAATTTTTTGGGAAAGAGGGGGGGGGGGATGTGAATGAGCATTTTTCTGAAACACAGCCAGGGATTTTGCTCAGGAGGATTCACCCCTGCAGTCCTGATGTGACATAAATAACCAGCAAATGACTTTGCTCAGACTACCCGATCCTCATGGGAGGGGCTTCAGCCTAAATCAACCAATTGCATTCCTTTTTACCTTATTGGATAGCTGTAGGGGCTCAATGGCTTGGATGGTTCTCTGAGAGGTCAGCACTACAGACTTATCTGGTTCAGCCCAGGCACATGTTCCTGCCATGACGAGACACCAAGCAACAGATGGCATTGGTTGAAATAAACGATCTGCATTGGAGAACCTATGAGAAGCAGCTTTTCTATTTTCTTTGGTATAAACTCAAACAGGCTGCCCAAGGGTGTAGCCAAGTAACAGTTTTTGGGGAAAGGGGTGTGGCTTTGGCTAGTTTGCAAGTTGTTTGATATGATTGATGATGACTGGGGATATTCTGGCCCTCCCCTGCGGAACCAAAAAATATCCGAACACGAGATCGGTCTCGGTTTGCGTTGCCCTCCCATGACAGTCCAGCAGGGCCTATAGGGGCTCTATCTTAGGGCGATTCTGTGAATAGCAATTAAACTTTTTGATTAGATTGCAGCTTAGGTCTGCTCTGTGTGATGGCAAAAAACTGAATCCGATTGGTTGGCCAGACCCCCCATCCTGTAATACAGACCTCTTCTCCTTCAGACAGATCTCATAGGAGGTCATCTGGGATTGGTCGATCTCTTTGTCTTCCTTTTCCGTCTGATCCTCTCCATTCTTCTCTTTATCGCAGAGCTCGGCCTCGTCTAGAACTGGAAATATAAATCACATGATCACATGGCAGATCGGAAACTGGCTCACTGATAACGCTGGGGAGCCGCAAGGCATGCTGGGAAATAAGAAATGGAAAGCTTTAAAGAGGAGCTCCGGATCAACTTAAAAAGGGAGCCAATAAAATGCCAACAAATACATTGATCTGCCGTCCTTGAGGGGCCCCCTGCTGACACCCTAACAAACCGTTTAGGAAGTCTGGGGAGGAAAGCACAGAGGACTTCCTGTCCTGTACACTGTTGTTGTAAAGTTTTCTATAGAAAAAGTTTTTTTGAGGTCCCTGCACTTCCTGTTCCCAATTATCAGCAGCGTTGTCACCATATGAGCCCCCACCCCAGCTGACCACTGGGCTGCATCTACATGACACTGATACTGACTGTCCGAGCTTTTCACCCAACAACAGTTCTGGGAACACCAAGGTCTATGCATGGGTGAATCTGCTATTTCAAACTCCGCCCACTTAATATTACCTTCAGAGCAGGCCTGCCTAGTAAGAAGCCTTTTGATTGGCTGCATCACCTGAAATACAATATTAGGTACATTTTGACCTTTTAGAGCTGCAGAGCTTCTAGTATAACGTTAGCATTTCACTGGTTCCTCATTCTCATTCTCCAGAGTTTCTCTTTAATGGCTGAAAGGAACTCTGAGGCTAATAGACAGAAGATGTTACTATTTCTCCATCACGGAGGCACCACAAGGGGGCAGCACTTGGCACAAAGATACCATTAAGCCCTGGGGTACGGTCAGGGTTCGGATGTCCACCTGCAGTCTCCGGGTCCGGCTGGTATTGGTGATTGAAGGTCAGCGCGCAGCCTCTCTCCGCCACCTCGTACGGGAAACTGCTGTCAAACAGATCCACTCCGCGCTCAATGCATGCTATAACCTCGTCCGGCCGCCCAATGCCGTGCATGAACCTGCAGGATGGGAAAATAAAGAGGGGGAGGGTCAGAGAAATTAAATAAAAATTCAATCCACTCATCAAGGCAAAACTTCCCACAACAGCCAGCGCCATGTATTTGGCTTTGTAT
>NC_092858.1:174737128-174737685 GCF_032062135.1 Pyxicephalus adspersus
GGATGTTTCTGGGCCAAGCAAGGATTTCTTTTCCTGGAATCGCCCTCCAGGATTTATAGTTCAGTGAAAACATTTTATTAGTTTGGGGTAAAGAAGTGAAGAGCTGGGAGCATCATTGGCTCTTCACTTTGTGTCTTTGGTGGGGACTTTTATTTCACTTCCTATCTCTGTGACACCAGAAGTGATATCGGTGGAGGACACAGACAGGATATTCACCCGATATTCCCTGAGTGTGAAACAAATATAAAATGCGGAGATTTCATTACATTGTTTTTCCCCAGCAGCTGCAGACATTCATCTAAGAAGCCCAGCGAACGATCAACTGACTTCTTGGCCCTCTTCCTGGAGCAGCCGCTGGGCATCACCTCACCGTCAGACAAACACTGGAACCAGTCCACCTTCAGGGCGCTCTGCAGGGACATGAACTTCTGGGGCGTCAGCTCGATCCGGCCCCCGGACCCCCATACTGACACCGTCTGTGGAAAAGGAAAAGTCCATGTCAGGATTATAATATATGGCAGGTACCGGTCCTGGCTCTGTGTGTACAAAGCTACGGC
>NC_092858.1:174737971-174741300 GCF_032062135.1 Pyxicephalus adspersus
GGTCAAACATCAGGCAAACCTATAGATATGGAGTGGAAGCAATGAAAAGTTCAGTCAGTCCTGGGATCTGAACACCTCTGCTACATAAGCATGCCCAGCTCTGTGCCAGGCCAGCACCGGAGACCCTCACCCTGCCCCCATATGGCAGCACTGGTGATTGGCTGATCAGTTACCCATCACTGCACATATTGGAAGGAGGGCAGAGGGTCTCATACTCTCTGTACCTGGAAGTGCTGAGTATGTTGCTTTGCCAGTATGTGAGCAGGGTGCTGGGTGAATAGAACATAGGGGAGGTATTAAAGGGCATTAAAAGCACCGGGCCACTTTAGGTCAACCAATGAAATCACAGTAGGAAGATGTGAGGTCACATTACATCAGGGTGAGAATATACAGAGGACATGGATTGGCTAATTGCAGAGCTGAGCTATAGAATAGACTGTAGAATGAGATGTGTCCACAGTTTACCTTGTTGGTGTTATATCCGGAGGGGCTGGGGGTAACGGGGTCACCAACAGAACAATACAGCACTGCGTCTCTCAGCCCTGCAAGAAACAAACACAAAGCCGCAGTTATTAACAAGGTCATTTCCTGTTCTGGATTTCTTTCGTCACTGCTTTCCAACCACACGCATCTGAGAAGAGACAGAAAACCTCCCCACACAGGACGGGGGCAAAACCCAGATCTGTGCCGTCACCGATCACCAGAACCGAGAACAAGGAGATCCACGTGTCCAAGTGAAATCACAAATGAACTCTAGCTCCGTGATTTCACTTTGTAGAAAAAAAATAAGATTCACATTTTAGTGAAATGTCACTTTCATTTCTATCCATGGTGCATACTAAGAATCATCAGTATCTGCTTCATAGCAGCTTACATGTAAATGTTCCTACCAATGGAGAAGCTTAACAAAGCACAGACATCAATAAGAATGCAGCCTATCCAATCACTAGAGAGCAATGCCATCACTGAGAATGCAGCCTATCCAATCACTAGAGAGCAATGACATCAATAAGAATGCAGCCTATCCCATCAATAGAGAGCAATGACATCACTGATAATGCAGCCTATCCAATCACTAGAGACCAGTGACATCACTGAGAATGCAGCCTATCCAATCACTAGAGACCAGTGACATCACTGAGAATGCAGCCTATCCATTCAGTGCAGAATAAACAGTAGAAAAGTTTTAGGTGAACTTACCTGCAAATTTCCCAATCCCTTCCTTATACTCCTCCAGCACCTCTTGATGTTCAGCTCTGCAAAGACATCACAAACAGACCTCAGCATTTCCTTCCATTGTGGTGGCAGCCACAATAACAGCTAGAAATGTTATTAAAAAAAAACCTGTCGTGTTCTTCCCGGTAGTATGAAAACATAATGCCCAATGTAATAAATAAAGTCAGGCAGCTGCTGTGTAACCCCTTCTTCCCCGGGTGGGTGTTCAAACAGCTTAGAACACGATTGGTTTCCATACAACTTAGGAACGGCAACTTCTGAGACAATGGCAGTAAAAGCACTGACTGTAAATGATTTGCATTAGTTGAGAATAACTCTCCAATGACCTCCAATGTACGGGGGCCATTCTCCAATGACCTCCAATGTACCGGGGCCATTCTCCAATAGTTACATAGTAGGTTGGGTTGAAAAAAGACATAAGTCCATCAAGTTCAACCACTAGGGAAATAAACATATCCCAGATAGAAAATGCTATAGATATAGCTGATCAAGAGGAAGGCAAAAAAAAATAAAAAACCCGGGTACAATTTGCTATAACAGAAGAAAAAAATTCCTTCCTGATTCCATAAGGCAATCGGATGTTCCCTGGATCAGCAGTCTCTGTTATCTTTACTTTAAAGCTTTATTCAACAGTTATATTCTGTGCTTCTAGAAATCATCCAGCTTTTTCTTAAAGCAATCTATACAACTTGCTGAAACTACTTCCCGAGGGAGCCGATTCCACATTTTCACACACCTTACAGTGAAGAATCCCTTCCTTATCCGGAGCTTAAACTTCTTTTTCCTCCAGGCGCAAAGAGCGCCCCCTTGTGCTTTGTAATGATCTTACAGTGAATAATTGGGAAGAGAGTTCTCTATATGGACCATTTATATATTTATACAGGGTGATCATATCCCCCCTTATACGTCTCTTCTCAAGGGAGAGAAGATTCAGTTCAGCTAATCTCCCCTCATAGCGGAGCTCCTCCATTTCTTATATTAGTTTAGTTGCGCTTCTCTACACTGCCAATGTATGGGGGCCATGCTTCAATGATGTAAAATATTCTGTTCTCAGTGTTAGATCCTCTATATAAGTCTTCTTCTTATTGAATTCTTGTATCTACAATGTTACTAATCACACTAACCTGTTATGAACAGAGAATATATTGTTAGCTGGGGTTCCCTGAGAGCTGACAAATAATTTGGGGTACAAAAATTGAAAAAGATTTGGTTTAGACGACATGAACTTGTATAAGCCTCAGTGGTATTGGGGGGTTCCCAATAAAACGACTTGTATGGTAGCATACCCTGAAATGTGATGTTGGTGCTAAAGACAACCTGTATAACAAAATACCCTGCCAGGTTTCTATTTTGCCATTTTGCCCGCAATGGGCTTATTCGCCATCTTCAATAGTCTTAGAAGTCACTGCCAACCATAGAAGAGATGAGCAGAAATCTTCTGATGGGGACACGTTGTCTAATGATATCCAGGATAAGTTATACTCACAGTGAGGAGAGGGTGAGGTGAGTGACCGGAGGGACCCCTTCAATGGTCTGCAGGGTATCATGGGTGAGATGGGGCGGTGAAGCCGTCTTTGTGTACAGAAGGCAGCCAGGAACCTCCAGAGATTTCTCTCCATTCTGTCCTAAGCTTGTGATGACTCCGAGTCGAGCTCTTCCCGTCACTTTACTGATTGTCAGCTTCATCATTGCAACTTCACCTTCCGAGGCTGGAGGAAGAGAGACAGAAAATGATTTCTATGGATTCTAAATGGTAAAGGCAAATGGCGGCAAAACTGCCGAATTTAACCCTTTGCTTACTGGAGATCCTTCTTCCCCTCCCCCCAGACCTTATTATTATTATTTACCAGGATTTTTATAGCGCCAACATATTACGCAGCACCGTACATTAAATAGGGGTTGCAAATGACAGACTAATACAGAGAATGATACAGGAGGGGAGGACCCTGCCCTGAAGAGCTTACAATCTAGGAGGTGGGGGAAGTATCACACAATAGGAGGGGAGATATGGAATGGTGGGAAGTAGTGAGGGTTTAGGAGACAGAAGACGGGTAGGTGAGGTTGAAGCGTTGGGTTTTGACGGCTTTTTTAAA
>NC_092858.1:174741905-174783680 GCF_032062135.1 Pyxicephalus adspersus
TTAGGGGTTGCAAATGACAGACAGATAATACAGACAGTGACACAGCAGGAGGAGAGGACCCTGCCCAGAAGAGCTTACAATCCAAGAGGTTTATCTAACAGTTTTCTCTTGCAAAGGACCACAAACACTTAAAGTGGAGCAAAACTTACCTTACATAAAAGGGTAGACAACCTTTTTTTGATCTTTTTTAGGGGAGGGGGGGATTAAAAAAAGAATAAAGCCCCTCCCCTTCTGCCTGATTGCCATGGCAAGACAGGATGGGAGCACAGAGCCTCCCGCGAGATATACGTCATGGTTTCCAGGAGGCTTCTGTCTGCTCATGCCAGGGATCTGAGCGTTTTCTTGCACAGTGAGATCGGATCGCCTTTCCCCCATCTACATCACCCGATCTGTGCCTGCGCAGCGCCAGCTCCGGTGATGTAGGAAGAAGGCTGATGAATGGCAAAGAAGATGGCGGCACCCAGAGCTTCCTCCGCTGGGACTAATGAGGATTTCAGGACCCAACCCAGGAAACCTCCGGAGGGATTGACGGATCTGTGAAGGCGAGTTTCTGCAGGATCTGCTTTAAGGATCCTGCCAGCGAAGCCCACATAATGCAGCTTCCTTTGATGGGTGACAACAATGCTCCTGATGTCAGAGCCAGGTTGTCACTATGATCTAGCTTGCAGTAGGTTATGAAGATTTTGCAATCGGACAGAAGAGGAGGGTCTTTATTCTGTATTGTATTGTATTGTATTGTATTGATAACCTGCCCCTGTGACCTGCAGTGCCTGGGGGAGGGTGCAGGGGGAGGAATGAAGAAGGCTCAGAGAAGGGAGGAAACAAGCAGCCTTTTATACCCAGTACCGGATAAACACGGTATTCCCGTTATGCTGAGTGCCGGGCAGAAGTTTTTTTCCTGAATTACACTCACCTGTAACATGTGCAGCCGGCACGGAAGTCGCCCAATTTCATCATCAGCAACTTCCTCCAATCAGCCCTGAAAACGTCATCATTCACCGCCCGAGATCAGAAAGCTCTACTTCTCCGGGCTCTGTTACCTAGATACAGCAGGACGCTTCCGTTGGGCCGCATGGTATTCTGGGATTAGTAGTCCGGTTCCTATAGACAATGGCGGTGAAAGTCTCAGTGTAGGACTACCAATCCCAGCATCCTCTGCGGTATGGGAGACTGCAGGGAGCTGTACAGAGGGGAGAATGCTTAGCGGAGCCGGGGAGATGAAGGCTGGTCCAGGGGGGCACCGACCTGAGCTTTACCGCTGGAAGAGGCAGACGACGGGGGGTACTAAGGTGAGACCAGAAGAGGGGGATGGGTATAGCTGGGGCCTGTATTACCCCTGGAGCCTGAGATAGTGGGATAGAGTAGGAGCAGCGACCATTGTACATTACTACAGGGGCAACACACAGCCAACGTGACAACACGCAGGGACCGTGACAACACGCAGGGTAAGTGACAACACGTTGCCATTGTGACAACACGCAGGTAGGGAGGGAAATTGTTACAGGTGACAACGCTCCAACAATTGTTCCAGCACACAGGTGGCGGTGACAAAGCTCCATTTGTAGAGCTGGTGACACGTGTGGGCTGCGCTCTCCTCAGCCAGGTGATGACGGTGACACACAGAGGTGACGGCCATGTTATCCAGCCACCAGCCCAGAGTGACAGCATAGAAAAGCAATTGTCAGAAGGTCAAGGTGTTGTCACCATATAACAGGAAGTTGTAGAAGAATCACCAGGGACTGTTATGAAAGCTGCAATGTCACCTGTTCTCTTTTCTATTTACAGCCAGCATTCGACTACAACAATGTGCAGCACTGGATTAAGGTGAGAGGCTGAGGACAAAGATAAAATAAGGGATTATCCCGATGATGGTGAGGAGTCCACAGACCAGCCAAGGATTGCCCAACCCAAGAAACAATCCAGAGACTGGAGGAGAGAGACTATGATGGGTGAACCTGGGTGATGACATTGGCTGGGATGATGTAACTTGCACAGGCATGTGAGAGCACATTAAGTCCCAGCAGAGGAAGCCTGGAATTCTGGGTATTCTGGCAATCAAGCTTTTTACCAGGAGCGATCTGATTGGTAGGGGGGATTATTTCAAGGGGGACATCACCTGACCCCCACTACAGTAATGACCTGCCTGATTGTGGATTCCTAAACATGGACCTTTAGTTCACCCCTACCATTGGGCCTGATTTCTAAAGCCCTCCAAGGCTGGAGAAGAGACACATTCATCAGTGAACCTGGGTGATCCAGCAAAACCTGGAATGAATGTGGTCCAGGATTTACAAATCCATTCCAGGTTTGCAGGATCACTCAGATTCACTGATGAAAGTTTATCCTCTCCTCTTTAACAAAACAGGGCCAATGAGAAGTGATGGGTGAGAGCTGCAGACAGAGTGCAGCTGGCGCCACCTGGTGGATGAATGACTAAGTTTGTGCTCAGTAAAAGTAGTTCAGAAAGTAGTTATTCTCAGATTTGATTCTCGCTGTGTGTTCTGATATCTGCAGAGAGTGGAGCAGGCCTCGGAATTTGCCGTTTCGGAAGTGTTCTCCAATAAAAAGGCAGCTCAGCGCTCGCAGAGAGCTCCACGTCCGGCTCTGGATCTTGAAACCTCCGACCAGCTCCATGATCATGATGATGCTTACACGGAGGGTAAGAAAGGAATATATAAGGTATAGAGAAATAAAATATTAGCTCCAGTGGTGCGGCCAGCTTGGACACAATATGGTATTCTTCTCTGCTGGGCCGGCACAGACAGTAACCACACACTACTAGAGAAGAAGCTGTATTATGTATAAGGATTGCAATCAAATTTAAAATGGATGTAGATGTAAAAGAAAAGCACTGCAAGAAGGTTTGGTGACAGGGATAAATGTAAATGAAGGTAAGGTTGTCCTGTAGCACTATTACCATGAAGGGGGAAGGGACACATGAGTACGGGGAGATGTAGGAGGCTTGCAGCATACTGTGTTCTGTAGTAGAAATGTGTAGCTCTTACCTAATGAGAAATATCGAAGCCAGGCATTAACCAATAGGAAAGCTTCCAGGAGTCACAAGGGAAGGGGTAGGGAAATAATTCTCTTTATTAAACCCTGCTATTACCATATCCTAACCAACGACCTGGCTTGCATTGGTAGTGCATACCGACTGGGAAAGAGAGCAATTAAATGAGCTTATGAGACTCCTGCCACTCTTTTTACTGGCCAATCACAGGCAAGGGGAGGGGCAAGACCTGCAGAGGAGTTACTTGCTACAGCAAAAAAAAAACAAATCTGGTCCTCTGTCTTGCTAGAGAGGAATGCTCTGTGATAGAGCTGTGTAGATCTGAAGAAAATGACAAATCTTACGGCAGGTAAGTATTGAGCTGTTTTTCCAAAAGCTTTCACCATATCATTTTGATGCATATGAGGTGCTTAATCCAGATTCTCTCCCTTCAGCCCAGGAGCTGCTGAGTGAGTGGCTGAGCAATAAACTGAGGCTGGAACTAGCTGATGAAGAAGATGAAGAGCCGGGTAACCTCTCCACCGAGCCCACAAGACCCCCGGCTCCAGAGTTCAGTAAATACAACAGGTTTGATGGTAAGGTTCCCCATCTCTGTACAGGGTGCTATATGCAGTCTTTGTAGAGCAGCGGTCGCCAACCTTTCGGACCTCATGGACCACTAAATTCATAATTTTAAATCCCGCAGACCAATAATATGAAATAAAAAGATAAATACATTTGTAAAATAATGATCTTCCTAATGGTGCTGACAAGGACTGTGGCGGCTCTGATTCATTGATCAGCTCACTGTTAGGTGAAGTATTACTTTTGTTACTATTATCATTAGTTGCGTTATCTTTGGTATTACTGAAGAAAGGTAAAATATTTGTTTGCTTTTTCTCACTCAATATGGGTTTATTTCATTTAAATCTTTGACCAAAGAAGAAATGATAGTTATCAGTCAAACTATTTGATGCCAATATAATTAGTCTTAGAAAATACACAGGTAAGGTCATATTTATCTAAAAGAACATCTGAGAAATAAACAAATATAATAAAACAATCGGATGAGAATGGGTATTGGCGGAGCGGGGTGATTGTTGTAATGGTGGAAACAATACTGAAGCGTACGGCTCGACAGCGGTTGCCTCATACAACTTATAACTACACTGACGTCACGCAGCGCCTCTCTTGTTTTTCCAACTCTAGTACAGTTTCTTAATTTAGTGCAATATAAAAGCCAAAATTGTCATTCAGAATATAAGAATTTATTAGAATATTATTTTTGTTTTATTATTAATAAAACATAAATAGTGCAAATAATGTCCAAATTTTCTTGCGAACCACCAGTGGTCCACAGGCCACCAGTTGGTGACTGCTGCTGTAGAGGACTGTATCTGCAGAAAGCAGTATGGAACCTGCAATCTCCTCTTTGTTCATTGCAGCTGAGGCTAGTCCCTGATTGGAGGAGAGGCATGTCATATGACTTCACAGAGCACATGACTGGGATCCTCTCCTGGCTTTTTACATTTTTGTATTTCCTTTCATAAATCCAGAAGATATTAAATGCAAAGCATGTTAATATATTTCTTTTATGGACCCCTAAACGTCTCTGCTGTGCTCACTTCTTCCCGCAGAACTCTACCAGTATCTGGAGCATGAGACCGAGGACACCCAGGACTTCCTGCAGAAGCTGCTCCAGAAAGAAGTGGTGGATTCTGGAATACTTGAGAACCTCCGGAGTGAGGAGGGGGAGAGGAAGACCAAGCAGAGGGACCCCCGGGTGACCATGGAAGTGAGACACCAGCAGGTGAGGGACTCACGGGGTCATTATTAGGGCTGATGGGGTCTTATTGGCTCCGAGGTCATTCATTGGCTCACAGACACGTTGTAACAATGTCACATGAACTGCGCAGGTGAAGGAGAATCGGGCTCGGAGGCAGAAGGAGCTGGAGAAGCAGAAACAGGTGAGGGCCATGAAGAAAGCTGCTATGGCTGAGGCTCAGCTGCTGGTCCAGGAGGATAGCAAAAAGAAAGCTTTGAAGGCCAAGAAAGAGGTGGAGGAGATCCAGAGAGAGGTGGTGAAACTGCGCAAAGAGATGAACGAACGCAAAAGAGTCATGGAGGAGGCCAGGAAACTGTAAGAACCCTGCAATGTATTTTATAAGAAGGGCGGGAGCAGTTTTATTTCTGCCCAGAGCTCTATTGAAATGTAACAGTGCAGCCTCAAATCTGGTTGTGCTGTTATTCACTTGTTGTCCCTTCCTGTCTTTTAGTGCAGCCTATAGGAGTCTCAATAATGAAATCAGTTGATGTAAACAGATGCCTTTGTATTACCTCATGCTTTGTATTACCTCATTATGTCATATTGTAATGCACACTCAGGTGACGGTGCGTGATCTTACCGTACGGCCAAACCATAGGTTACCCCACCACAAGTCCTCATGTGCTCTAATGTAATCCTTATGCTGGATATGATGTGTATCCGCCTTCTATAAATTTGTTGTGTTTGTGTGCAGGGAGTGGATGAGACAGCAGCAGGAGAATAGGAGGATGCAGGAGACGGTCCTCATACAGCCAGGGATCCAGGATTTGGAGTCTGAGAGAAGGACACAGGAGAGACAAACCAAGATCCAGGAGCTGCTCAGCCAGGTTTATGCTGAAAATCACAAGGTGAGATCAGTATTGGGTCATTTCAATGTTTGGGGTCAGTTTAGGTTTGTATTGCACTCATTTTATACCCCACCTCTCAAGCTGAGGGAGATTGTGTTGTTTGTACAGTAGCTATATCAGTCCTGGGTGCCAAAAAGAGACAAAGCAGAGGACCTGGCTGTAAAACTGACAGCTGTGTGGATTACACTGGTAGGGCAGAGTCCTGCTGTGGCTGTCAGGAGCTCTGTGTGACTCTGCTGTCAGTTTTCCAGCCAGTTTACTGACAGCTATCTCATCCAAAGTACAGACTGCAGGGGAGGCTTCTACCCCAGCTGTGTCCCAGCCTAACCAGAGCACCTCGGTACTGATCCAGTGGACCTCTGACCTCTCCTCTTTTTCCAGTGCTTACAGAAGTATTTCTCTGCCTGGTATAAGCTGGTACTGGAGCGCCGGGTCAAGATAGGCAAGGCTCGAGCTCTGGCAGACTGGAAGCTTCAGCTGAGGACATTCCGTGGATGGAGGCAACTCGTGTGGTCACAAAAGCTGGAAAGAGAGACCGAAAAAATAGAAACCGAGCTCCGAGATCAAAACAGGTATGTGACAGTAGCAATGGACCCCCCTCTCATAAGCACCTTTCTTGCTCTCCTTCCTTCTTTGCGTTGGCTACTGCTAGATAGGTGACCTCTAGTGATCGGGTTTGGAGGGGCAATTGCTAGGCCTGGGCACTCCCATGTCATTGTAGTTATGAACTATCGATAGTTCACAAATCACTAACAACCTTAGATTGTACTGAGCTCTTCTGATTTCCATCTTACCTGTCTTCTCTCAAGGAAACAGCAGGTGGCAGTAGAGAGCTACAACAAACGCCTCTTGCGTCACTGCCTGATAGAGTGGCAGCTCTGGTGCCAAGCAGAGAAGGAGAAGAGGGAGCTGGAAGCTCGAAAGGAGGAGACGAGGAGGAAAATGGCAGCTTTATTAGAAGCAGCCTCCTCCATTGGGATCCACAAGCAGAACGGTACAGAGGTGACTGTCAAGAGCCCAGAAACCGTGAAACAAAAGGTGATCTTCCCTTCTGTAATACAGATTTAGGTTGATGGATTGAAGTAGAACTGTAGTTACCTCTCATGTCACTTTTAACTATTACAAAACAAAAAAGCAACAAAAGCATTACAAACCTCCTAGTAGTAGTAATCCAATAAATACGCATGCATTGAGCTGAGTTGCCATAATGCCTTGGCATTCTATCCTGAATGTGATCTCATGACATGTGATACAATTCTTCTTCTTTCCTATTGGATGTCAGGTTGAAGAAGACAACAGTACAATCAGTGGCGGTCAGACACCGGTCCCCTATAAAGGTTCCCCGGTACCAATGACTCCTAAACACGCCTGGCAGGTGACAAAGCAGCATGCAGCTCTCACCTCCGATGAGCTGAACCAGCAGCAGCTGCAGCCCAGCAGCACCCCTCACACGAAGGCCCACCAGAGGAAAGGCCCCCCCTATGGTGAGAACTTTGAGAACCGGAATCAGTTCCAGCAGCAGCTGATCGAGCAGCAGAAACAGCAGCTCAAGGAGCAGAAAGAGATGATACAGGAACTGATCGAGAACCAGAGACTGATGTATGCCAGAGAGGAAGCCAAGAACGCCAGCGCCATGACTGCACAGATGTTGGCTCGTGTTCCCACAACAAAAGTGACACCACACAGGAGAGAAAGTGGCCCAATGCCTGAAGCAAAACAAGTGGCACCTCGAAGGTATTACTAATTATAAGTCCTATAGTGTAAATAACTTTACAACCAACTCCAGGCATTTTCTTTTCTTTTTATTACATAGATAATTTGCTGGGGTTCAGAATTGACAAGCAGCTCTGGCTGAAGCACCTCTTCTCTTGCAGTGATTTAGTTTCACCGCTAGATGTCCTCAGTCTCCTAAGTTGATTGATGCTCTGCATTATTCAACCTGTAAGACTGAAGTCATGGCCCCCCCCCTGAGGAGGCTTCACCACCACGTGCTGCACTGTAATGATGCAGCGATGGGCCCTTGTTAATACAACATCCCTTCCTGTCCACTGTAATATATGACTGACCAGATGGGTGAAGTACCTGTTCCCCTCCCATGCAATGGTTTCTTCTTCCTACTTGTATGTCCTGTAGTGACGGGTGAGCTATTATGAGGTGTAACAGGAGAAATGATTATTCTATTCATCTGCAGGTGGAATATCAGAGTTCAGATTTAAATATCTCATGTGTAAGGGTACACACACCCAGCAGAGGGAATCATGGGAAGTCCCTGTGATGACTGCAGTGATATATATGACACTCTGGGCCTCCAGATCTTTAGATATTTTTGCTTTTCCTATTTATTTATTTATTTTTGTGTCTTCTCAGATTATCATTTTCTTCTTCTCAATCCGATGGCCCAAAGGGAAGCCCAGGGCAGAGCTTGGTGTCCACCACACGGAGAGTCAGCACCTGCTCCACCCCGCACCCCACTGTAAAAGGTGAGCAGGAGAATGGAAAGAAGAATTGGCTGTGAGATGTCTGTGATGAGGGCGAGGTGTTGTCATTCTGACGGGTCCTCCGTAGAAAGGAAGATAGGTTGGGCTTTAGGTTTAACGAGTCTTAAATTCAAAGTCTGTGTGTTTCTCGAGGCAGCCAATCAGATTACACTGCCTGAGCTTAGGCTTCACAACAGGCATGCCAGCTTCTGGTGTACTTGCAGGGAGGACCAGATCTTATCAGAGGTCAGCACACTTATAGAGATTTATTTAAAACTGCTATACTATCAGACATTCTTCACTACCCAACCACCGACCTGACCGTCCAATCACACAACCACCTCTAATTGCAGCATCTGCAGCCTCTCTTTGTAGTTCTCTTAATTGGCTTTAATTTCACCTTAGAATCAAATTCATCTCCTATGCTTTGCCTTCAAACCACTGCACAGTTCTTGTCCCACTTACCTTTCTGTCCTGATAGAAAATTCCCCCCTAGCCCGCTCTCTTCGCTCCTCCCATGACCTACTAATGACTTCCTCACTCATACCCTCCTCACACGCACGGCTCCAAGACTTTTCTACAGCTGCCCCGACTCTCTGGAATAGTCTTCCTCGTCCTATTCCGCTTGCTCCTACTTTCTGCTCATTTAAAAGAGCTCTCAAAACCCAACGCTTCAACCTCACCTACCCATCTTCTGTCTCCTAAACGGTCACTACTCCCCCCACCATTTCATATCCCCTTCTATTGTGTGATACTTCTCCGTCTCTTAGATTGCTCTTTGGGGCAGGGTCCTCTCCTCCTCCTGTGTGAATGTCTGTATCTGTCTGTCCTCTGCAACCCCTACTTAATGTAGTGTAATATGTTGGCGCTATATAAATCCTGGTTAAATGGTACTTAATAGTCCCGAGTCTAAGGTCCTGACAGTAACGGCATCCCTCATTGGATGCCCAAGGTGATGGCTGGGTAATGAGGATGCTTCCTATTGGCTGTACAGCAAAGGGTTTTCTCACATTTCCGAAGACAGCACAATGTGAAAACATCACCAAGACAAGAGCAGAATGGTGCGTACAGAGATTGCATTTCTGGGTGACGACTCTGTATAAATGGTGCCTGCAGGGGAGATGATCCCAATGAAATCTGTGGGGGATCTAATGCACACTCAGGATGTTACCTTTGCAGCAGTCCGGAATGGTTATTATGGCGCTGATGGGAGGTTGGTAGAGGTGAGGGGGCAGAAGGAAAAGTAAACTTGGAGAACCATGGCAGACAGCATGCACAGATCTCTGACCTCTCTGTAGGTGGCGCTGTAAGTTGTCAGTACTGACTGCTATTAATAAAGAAGATTTGCAGGTTGTGGGGCCATCACTGGTTTCTTTCCATGTATTGCAGCCATGGAGGAGAGGGCAGCCCAGCGAGCGGAGAGGAAGAGATTGCTGGAGGAGATGAAGAGGAAACGAGAGGAAGAAAAGTTGGTGAGTCCTGTATGCAGTTTCATTGTCATTGGCTATTCCTTGCGTGCACTGGAGGGGTAAAAAAACCACAGTCCCCGGCCTAAATTGAGAGGAGCGCCACCACCCCAGGGCACACCTAGATCAGGTGATATAAGCACTGTGCTAATAAGGTTATCCAGCTATAAGAGGTACAATTCTAGACCGGCTTCCTGCCATGGCAAACAATATATAATTGTACCAGCAAACCACTGTGTCTGTGCTTCCATTTTACCTCTGGGCACCTTACTGACTCGTTTCAAGCAATGCCCAAAACAAGGACCCCTGACCCTAAAGGTGGGATGCCACTATACCCCCTCTATGAGTTTTCACTTGGCACTGCAAAAAAATAAGCAAACACAAATTTACAGGTGGCGCAGAATGGACTTTAAAAGATATATTGAAGAAATTGTATCCTTTGGGTCATTGGTGAGTAAATCTGACATTCACTAAAACATTCCCTGGTGGAATATCTTCCAGGTCGATGTATTATAATGGCTGTAATTGAAGATTCTCCACCCATGGGAATGTTTTAGTGAATTTCAGGTTCACTGCTTTATAATTAGACCCTCCTGTGTACTAGGAAGTATTGTGAGTTGCTGTGACTGTAATTCCTTGTAGGCCCAGATGAGGGCAGCAGAGGAGCAGCGAGCACAGATGGAGGCTGCGGAGAGGGAAGCAGAGCTGCAGAGGAAGCGGGAGGAGAGGAGGCAGCAGAAGTTGGTATGATTGGCTTCAGTCTGATGTATTTTATATAAATCAGTGAGTGATGTTACATTCCAAAAAACTCCTTTAAGTAGGAGAGCTTAGCTGCCATATGTGTCCACGTGTGTGCCCATGTGTGCCCGCCCTTACCTGCAGAAAATTTGTTTATTCCATTTTCTGATTTACCAGAAAGAGGAGGAGAAGCAGAAACGCCTGCAGAGAGAGAAGGAGCTCCAGGAGGTGGCGCTGTCACATTACAAGATGGCGCTGCTGAGGTCCCACGGCCTGGACCCCTGGAGGAGACTGATGGCACAGAGCCGACACAACATGGAGGTAAGTACACGGCTGCCAGGCTCAGCAGCCGCTCATATGGGCGCATTGATATATTCAAGGCCCCAGAATACTTTCAGGATTAGATCCTGGTAGATCATGGCACGTTACCACCGGGGCTTTAATATTATACAGAGGCCGTGCCAAGCTGAAAGCTGTCACCATGGCAGCACTGGTGGGTTAGGTTAAGAGGGGGCATTTAAGCCTGGCAGGGTTGGGAGATTAGTTGGAGGAGATTGTGAAATGTTAGGAGTTCAGATTGTGGGAAGTTTTTCTTGACATGTGACACATCACATGACTCCCCTTGGTGCAGGCGGGTCACCCTGGCCCTAGTGGGGGTGTAGTTTGCAGGAGTTGGAATAATGTCACCATGGCTGTGCTAGAATGGGAGGTTTTGTAAGATTGAGGCTTGTCACTATCCCAGTGTTGGGAGGCTAAAACATGTGGCTATGGAAGTGCTGGGGTAGTTGTTGGTTGCTAAGAAGTGTCAGCATCGTGTTATTGGGAGGTTGTGATACATTGAGAGACATCGCCATGAAAATACTAGGAGGTTAGGTTGTGGAAGGTTGAGAGATGTCACCATGAAAATACTAGGAGGTTAGGTTGTGGAAGGTTGAGAGATGTCACCATGTCAGTAGGAGGAGGTTGGGGTATGGGAGGTTAGGATGTGTGATTGTGGCTGCTATGGAAGGTTAGATTATAAAAGATTGATGCACTATAAGCACTGGCTATGGGTAGGGTAGGGTAGGGTATGGGTAGTGCCCAACGTTATAAACAGAGACTGATATTTTCTGAGCTATACAAATATTTCATACAGATAATTAATTTTGTGTTTTATTATCCCTGTGCTCAGCGGGCAGAGACTCATCACCATGCCACCCTCCTGAGGGGCACTCTGTGGGCCTGGGCACTCGCTGTCAGAGAGATGGCTGCTAAGAAGAGGGAGCGGGCAGAGCAGCTGTGGGCTACAATTCTGTTACGGAGGAGCTTTCGCAGCTGGGTGAAGGTGAGTCCAGGGGCCACCAATGGGTATTTTGAATATCCATTGGTGGCCCATTGAGGGGGTGTATAAGGCTGGGCACTAAGGCTGCTCAGCTCCTATGGGCGACATAACTCTACCAGACTCTGAGTCGGTGAGGATGACCCCGGGGTAATGTCTGTCTGTCCTCTCTTTCAGTACAAGGATTACCTGTCCGTCCAGGAGGACAGGGCACAGCGGCGCTATAACGCCAATCTGCGGAGAAAGACGTTTATTGTCTGGCTGGACCTGACGCAGGAGGAAAGGATCGCCATGTGGGAGAAGCAGAGAGCAGCGGCTGAGCACAGCCAGAGGTGGGCAGTTATCTGTACTTCCCATAGAGATCAGTGCACCTATAGCAGTATATATCATGTGACCTATATACTGGGAGCATGACTGGCAAGATGGGGGACCTCATAGAGGTTGGTAAACTGGATCTGGTCCTTCCCCAGTCTGTGATTGGACATTAAAAGGAGAAACTTCAGATCGGGGAGCTTATATCTGTCTCACTGCTCTTTCCTCCTATCACCGTGCCCCTAGTTAGCACATGAGCACTACAATACTAAGATGTACTTACCTGCAACAACTGACATGGAATGGGGAGGTTTGATCTTTATGTATATGGCCATCTTAAAATCTGCAATCTGATTGGTAACCATGGGTCATACCAGTTCCTTCAGACCCTTCTCAATTGTCTGTACCCCCCTCCCAGCAGTGATGGTTTATCCCGCGCTGACGACGTCTCCTTCTTCCCATTGCAGGAGGATTCTCAGCTCGGTGTTCAGGACATGGAGACAATTCCCCAAATATATGAAAGAGCTGAAACTGAAAGAAGAGAGGCTGGAAGGTCTCAGGAAGAGGGTGGCCGAGATCCTCCCTGACTTCCTGCCGGGAGGCCACGCCCCCAATACATAACCCCTCCTACTCCATCAGGTATGATCCACAGAACTGGGACTGGCTCCCCAACTTTTACCCTTTTTTTATTGGATGTGTTTAGAGTTGGATTTCAGAAAAGTTTGACGTTTATTTGAGACTTTTTATTGGCTAAAATAAATCCAACCTGCAGCCTACCTGCTCCATTTCTTGGCTGGAGGACATCCAACATCATCTAGCCCCTCCCTCCTCAGAGGTCCATGGCCCGCCCCTTTTGTTCACTGGCTCCAATTCTGGAGGTTTAGCATCATGTGGGCGGTCTGCATGCCCAGGAACACCACTCCCCCAGACTAACATCCACCTATCAAGGCATTTTGATATTTGCATAGCTCCTCCCATGAGACAGCCCACTGCTTGTATCAGGGCTAGGGGTCTCCTGCCGTCCCCTCCCACCAGCCATGCATTGCATAGAGAAGCACAGAGAAAGTCCAAAATAATATGAAATGGAAAAAGAAAGAAAGGTTTTTTTATTATTAATAACTGATGGGACCCAGGAGGGCAAAATAGAAGCAAATTAAACATGAGATTGTGCAGCTTTGAGCATTTTCTTAGGCTACCCATGAAGTGTTGAAAGCCTTTAAAGCCATCAAAGAGGAAACTTTCATTTTCAATAATTTCAGATGGCCGATTAGGTTGTCACCTAAATTCCAAACGTATCTTTTTAGGTTAGATTTTATTGTTAGCTTAGGTTTTTATTGTTGTGTCCCCATACGGAGATTTTCTTGTTTGTCCCAGGGACCAGAGGGACTCCGACTGGAAGATCTTAAAGTTGTTGTCAGCAGCACAAGAACTGGGACAAATGATGGTGATAACTGACAAATCTGGAACCTTCAATTCCTCTCACTTCCTGTGGTGTCACCTGTTACAGTTACAACTGTCAGACCAAACCTAGGACTTCCTTTTACTTTCTACAAGAAAGGGAAACTACTGCAATGGGGCACAGATCCCAAAAATTGGGGTGCAACCCCTCCCTACTCCATCCATCATCATATCAAACCATCGCAAACCCCTCCACGGCTTGTCCAATGGACCCCCCTTCCTGTATTTCGGGGACAATCCTGGCTTTCTATTGGCCGCATTGTTCTGTAAAACTGATTTTCATATTTTATGGAATCTGTAGAGATCATTTATTGCATTTTTGTCTATTTTGACCAAAACATTTTTTTACTGTAAATAATTTTTAATCTATAATTTGTCCTTTGTAAAATGTTTCTTCTATAAAATGGGAACAAGTTGTTTTTGTTTCTTCATTATTGAACCATTTTTGCTACGAAATAAAACAAAGTTTAACAAAATCTCTAGAGGATGAAATTCTGACTGATTGGGGTTATATTGGGTTAAATTGGAGTTATCTAAGGTTAATAATGGGTTGAATAGGAACATCACCATGGCCCTTTAAGTCCTTCCCACTATCCCCAATTGCCAGGATCATTATTTTCCTTTTCACAGGACTGAAAAAACCTCTAATGGGTTTCAGTCAGATGTCTCCAAAATTACCACCTCTGGTAAGCCTATTGCCTTACAAAAACAATGCCTGGACAGCTCTGTGATCTGATTGGCCACAGGTATGGAAATGAAAATTTCTGCTGAGACGCTACATGTAGTACCAGCAGCTGACCATAGGAGGGCAGCAGTTCCAATGTCAAATCATTAGAGGCTGATCCATTCAGAACCAGCGTTGCAGTTGGGGTGCCAACCACCAGGAGTCGCCCTCATCCCACCAACACCCCAAACCGGGCGATATTCTTAGTACGGTAAGGACAGAACCCAGGCACACACTATACAAACTTTATTTAACAAAGACATACAGCAAGAGAATTCTGACTTTACTCATTGCACACTATGGAGTCTGTTTATATAGCAGTGAATCTGAAAATCAGCAAACATTGACTGGTGAAAGTCACATTCACTTCTTTATGAATTCCCCTCATTTCTGTAGCACACATATGAATATGAAGCCCGCCTGCTATCTATAGATCTGTATGTGACAAGGCTGCAGCCCGGTCCTGGGCCGAGTTCTGATTACATATAGAAAGACACGGATACAGACATGTGACCCCTGACACAGAATTCATACAACATGCAAGACACAGGTGAGCGCTCGGTCATTGCTCAATAATTGGTTTGCAGATGGAACGTATCAGATCTGAACAGCAGGGGGCAGTAAGAGGACGGTACATGGCAGATATCATTGTTTGAAAACTGGTAGCTAGGGGGCGTTACATTGCAGCTATGAGCCTTTGGATTGGTCAGTAACACACAACACCAAAGTTTTATTTTGGGGTGCGGAACTCCTACATGGAAAGACTATTTACTTATCAGCAGGCTCTAATATTTCTGTTCATCCAGTCCTGAGATGTCACAGCTTTGCAACACAGCACAATCCTTACTGCAGCTGCACCTTTATTTACAGGCCCGTCAGAAGCAGCAGCAAGTCCCATGGGGAGGGGGATGGAAGGATTGGGGCACATGATCTCAGGGGTATAACCCCTCTCCTCCAGGGGGTATTTATTGTACAGGGAGCACTGCGAGTTAATGAAAGATGAGATGGTGGAGCTCAGCACAGAGGTGACCCCAGCGGAAATTGGCAGGAGACACCCAGAGGGTGATAATCCCTCTACAACGGCTTCCTGTCTGCTGTGTTATATATAGAAATACATTCCTGTGGTATGATGGGGACACTGCAACCGGCATCAGCTGGACTCATATTTAGCATTATCCGCTCTTCTGTACAACCAATCAGGGAAGATCTGTCTATGATGACCATCTGATAAAATCTGTTCAATCACTGATCACCATTTCTCCTCAAGATGGCTGCAAACTCTCCATGTGCCTAGCTGATCTTATCTGATTCAATATGGCAGCCCTGTACTGCGATATACAGATAACCACTAGAGGGAGACAACACCTTCATATTGTCAGCAGGAAGTTGAACAAATAAAAATGTATCAAATAAGTCATGCAGAGAGTGTCTAGAAATGATCATTGTGGCTAAGCAATACCCTGAAAGTCTCTAATGTTCCTACAAAGTATAAGTGTACATCCTGTATGCTCATTGCTGTATATCAGGTGACTTCCTGTGCCACTCCTATACCGTCATAGCTTTACCTAGGCACATCTGGAGTGTAAATGGATCGTTACTTGCTGGAGGGGAAGCTGTACCTGAGGTAGTACAAGGATATGCATGCTTTATCCATTCCGGGCTTCCTCTGCCAATCTGCTGCTTCTTTACAATACCATGATGGCCACCTTCACAGCCAAGCCATTCATGGGGCAAGCTTGCATTTCTATGACCAGCGAATTACTCCATTATTATCCTAATATTAATGTACCCGCGCTGCACCCACTACCCTCTTACCCCGGCCCCCCTGCAGCTCTGATCCACCATCCATCCATCTCATAGCAGTGTTAGAATACAAATGAGGCAATATTCTGATTGTCTTACACATAAATATTCACATAAAGCACCGTCGTATTAATCTAAAACTATGACATAGGTTCAGGGAACACAAATTACTTCCTCTCCATACGTGTGATGTCATACTGGAGGCGGAGCCATTCTGCCACACCCACACCGAATTTCAGGTGTGAACGTCCAGCACAAAGGTAGCAGTCATTTTGTGATATGTACAGAAATAACTTACCAATCATTACACTAGAAATCACCAGATAGGTGAATGTTGTACCAGACACCCATGTGTGACATTCACAGCATCACCTTCAGTAGCTGCCTGTGAAGTTGGCGTGTATCTGTAGTTCTGGTTCAGCTCGGTGCCGGAGGGGTTGGGTCGAGGCTGAGCCCAGGCACAGAGACGCCATAGAAAATTTCTGAATCCAAAAAAAGTGCTTTGTGCCCCAGTGATGTCACCGGTTCCTAGTGTTCTGATTGGCTGCCTCAATTGTCAATTTGGGTCAGAATCTCCTTAAAGCGATTATTGTCAATTTGCGCATCCAAAGGCGAGACCTCTGCGCTTTAGTGAGGTCCAGAAGGTTTAGAATCCAAAAACAGAAATTAAATTAGATGCAAAACATTTTCCTGGGAAGTGCATTGGTCGCCCAGGGTACTCCTAGATCCTGCATAGGGAATAAGGCACTGGTGGGGGGTTGTGGCAGGATCAAACATTGGTGGAGAGGTTGTTTCCGGTGTTTCTGCTGTCTAGGGACAGGAAGTGCAGCCAGTTCTGGTACAGTCCCTGATTGTTGTTCCTCGGGTCCACCACTAGACCGCCCAGGTGAGAGCGGCCGGTCCTCTCCCGCAGGGCAATGCGAGCCTCACGCTCCGTCACGTTGTAGCTGATGTTGAGGAGTTGGACGAGGAGGAGGTAGGCAATCCCTGCGGTGACAATCGTGCAGTACCAGGCACAGGTGAAGGCAAACGATGTGCTGGGGAGAGGATGGAGAGGCGTCACCAAGAGATACCAACAAATCCTAAGAAAAATGCCCTTTTTTATAACCATGGCAAGAGTACTCAGGTTTTAGAATCCTCACCTGCTGTGGCATCCCCTGCAATGCTCATATTTCACTTGGAATGTCGCCCCAACCATCACTGCAACATTCTTTAATACTAAGAACCTACTCTACTCTCTTGTTCCATATTTTGTATTATGAGTGATGGTAACTACTGGATATCAGAATAATACCTGGCCCAGCTTCATGTGACTCCATACCATCCCCATTGTCCAACAGGGGGCAGCATGGTCAGGATTTACAAGAGCACCTGTCCTTTTCAAGACTCCTATAGCACAATATATACACAGAAATAAGAACACTCGGTACCTGTAGTCAGCATAGACGCCGGGGCAGTAGAATAAGGCACTGACGATGTACTGATCCCGGCACAGAGCTCTCAGGGTGATGGTGATCCCACTAACAGAGGTGAACAAGAACACAAGAAGCAGCAGAATAAAGAATTTGTGGTTCCTGGAGCCAATACAATTGTTTATCCTAAAATAACAAAAAGAAAAATGATACAAAGTCAGCCATTTCTGTACAGTTCGTGGTTTCTTAAGTTTCCAGCCCCAACATCCCAGCGGTCCCTCCCTTCCAGACCCCCTCCTTGCAGCATAAACAGCCAGGCATTCCCCCTCCTCACAGTGTAAACAGCCAGACGTTCCCCCTCCTTGCAGCATAAACAGCCAGGCGTTCCCCCTCCTTGCAGCATAAACAGTCAGGCGTTCCCCCTCCTCGCAGCATTACCAGCCAAGCGTTCCCCTTCCTTGCAGCATAAACAGCCAGGCGTTCCCCCTCCTTGCAGCATAGCAGCATAAACAGCCAAGCGTTCCCCTTCCTTGCAGCATAAACAGCCAGACGTTCCCCCTCCTTGCAGCATAAACAGCCAGGCGTTCCCCCTCCTCGCAGCATAAACAGTCAGGCGTTCCCCCTCCTCGCAGCATAAACAGCCAAGCGTTCCCCCTCCTTGCAGCATAAACAGCCAGACATCCCCCCTCCTTGCAGCATAAACAGCCAGGCCTTCCCCCTCTTTGCAGTGTAAACAGCCAAGCGTTCCCCTCGTTTCATTCCCATTCAGTTACTACCCCCCTTTCCTCAAGTTTCAGCGGTGAAGAATCCCTGTATCCCAGAATTCCCCTCCATCCAATCTCAGTTTCTCTAGCAACGCTCGATAGGTTCAATATCCCCCAATTTCCAGTCCCTACACTCCCCCAGTCCTTGCACCCTCCCCCATCCATCCTTCCAGTCCCGATGCTTCTTTCAGTCCCGGGAACCCCCCCTCCCCCTCTCCACCTACCACACACAGTGATGGTCGAGGCGCAGGACGCAGCTCCCACAGATCCTGCAGTGCCCGCTTCGTGCCACTCTCACCACCTGGCACACTTTACACCAGTTCTTGTCGGTGATAAGGAATTCTTTCTCCCGATCTTCAGAAAGCCCTGGCGGAGATTCAGGCTCCTCCTCCTTCTGTAATACCCCATTCAGACTGCCATTGCTGCCCGTCTTTGCCCTTATTGTCCTTTTGTTGAGGTAGCCGGGGTCCTGCTTCGCTTTGGCCAAGAGGAGGAGAGTCATCAGCAGGCCCCCAGTGATGGCGGTGAGGTGACCCCAGCCGATGTGACCTTTCAGGAAGACCTCGCGCACAAAGGTATAATACATATAGCCCAGAGAGAAGAGCACCAGGCTGAGGAACAGCAGAGTCTTCCCCTTCCTCCGGTGCGTCAGCTGGTAATACCAGATCACCAGGACGGGCAGAGAGCTGAGGATCACCACACCGAGGAGGACGTGGAAGGCCGCCATGTACAGGGACACCGGCAGCAGTACCAGGGGCGGGAGGATACTCAGGTCAACCTTCTTGGCCCCTCGGATCCAGGGGAAGCGGAAGCGGTCAGACGCCGTCTCCATGACCCGCGCCAGCACCTCCGGCTGCAGCGACTTGCAGGTGATCCATCTGTGGGGGAGGACGAGCTGCTTATAACCAATCATCACAAAGCAAAGGATGGTACAATCTGATTGGACAACGGACCTCACCTGTCACAGGCCTCGTCCAAATCCTCACAGTCACACAGACAGGCCGCCACGTGGCTCCTGTCCCCCTTCTGGTTTATGTATTCGCAGCAGCACAGGACATCATCAGGGTCACCCCCAGTAATGGGGGTCCCCTTCTTCTTCCTCACCCCCTTCATAGTGTCACCCTCTGCTATAGAGGCTCAGCCTGTCCTCGTTCCTGCACAGCACCGCTGGTGGTGGAGGTCCGCATGGTGAGGAGTCCGGCCGAGGAGAACTGCGGAGAGGAGAACCGGAATCAAATAATGAGTCAGACTTATATTTGTTCTATATGGCAAAGATTAAGGGGTCACCCCCTGACATCTCCCCCCTCCTGCCCCTAATCTCCCCCATTCTTGCCTTGATGCCTAACATACGCAGCATTACCTTCCCCTTCCTCTTCTCTCACATACTATGGTGGAGTATTTCCCCGCCCTTCCTCCAACACCCCCAATAATAACCCCCCCCACTTCATCATGTCACCCCATAGCTGATTGCCTCTACTCCTGGTACCCAGCCTACTGCCAACATTACCCAACCCCCAGTGTCACCTATCTACCCTTATGTGTCCCCCCTTCTCCAAACTCAGTGTTGTAGTTCTGCCCCCCTCCAGTAGGGGCAGCAGTGACCCCTCTGTGCAGATTTACCTCTTTACATTTTGTTACCTCAGAGCTGAACCCCTTAATACCTCACAATGAGTGCTAAACCCCCCCTCCCGGTGCCTGAACCCCAACACTGAGGTAACCCACCCCGACCAGTCCGGTTCCCTCACCTTCCAGGCAGCCAAATCTGACAGAACATGAGCCGGTGGATCGCTCAGTGTGTGGACAGGAAACCGTGACCGGCCATATACCGCCTAAACCTGACTTTACCGGACTCGTACAGCTGTCCCCTCATCCCGTGCTCCCTCCTCCCCCACTCACCGCCCCGGTCTCCTCCGCTTCTCCTCAGCTTCCCTGTGTGACGGGAGGGGCGTGTCTATCCCTGTCCCGCCCACCAGACGTCACCGCCCAATATTAACCCGCCGCTTACCGCCAGACCCAAAGAAGAGCCATGCTGACTGGTGATTGGCTGCTGGTAAAAGGGGCGAAGCCACTCTCTCATACTGGGAATCATTATGATAATTCTTTAATATTATCAATGTGCTGGGATATTATTTTTATTATCATTATTATTATTATTATTATTATTATTATTATTATTATTATTAATAATAATAATTATTATTATGCATGTTATTTAAAAATTATGTGAGTAATAATCCATTCATAATAATAATCATTTTATGATTTATAATAATCATGACAGCAATAAACTTAAGTCAGTATTTGCATAGTTTGGACACGCCCCCTGTCACACCTGATTGGCTGCTGATATACATATATATATATATATATATATATATATATATTCCTGTTCTCCCTTTACCCTGGATGATGGGATGCTCAGCTCAGCAAAGTGAATCCACATCCATGGGAAGATTCACCCTCTAACCATTGTACAGGAAGTGCAGAAAAATCTACAGGAAGTGAAAGGGAATCTTGCATTGGGGACACCACTTCTGGTGTCCCTTCCTTTTGGAGAAGTCTTCTCGCTTCCTGTTGTGTCTCTGGGACAAGATGTAAGGGGAACACAGACAACAAATAGGAACCTGATGGGGGACCCTTCTTTACCCCATCCCAGTGGTGTAGGGATAATTAAGGAGACCCCAGAGCCAAGGTGAGGGGAAGAGGGGTGTGGAAGCTTGGCCACCGGCCCTGGCCTCATAACATTTGAAGAGTTTGCTGACCATTCATTGGAACACTCAACCGGCTGGAGGTGTTTTTCAGATTGGGTGTTGGTGATTAGTGGGAACATGGCCCAAGTGAAATAAGTTCCAATATCCATGTGGTCCTGGCTGTATTTTTACCAAGCATTCCCAAGCAAAATCAGAAGTTTGCTTCTGACCAGCACAGAGTTAAGAGAAGACAATCCGTGCCCTCATCATGATCCTCACATGCAACTGTCCAGGGAGCGATGCCCCTCTCCCCCCCATTAATATCTTCTCTTAATGGAGCTGAACATCAATAGAAGGTGCATTTTATTGTGTTCATCCATTTTGCTTCATTATGGTTGGAGTGCATTACCCACAGGAAGCGCATTGATTTTCTAGTTGGTCTTGCGCATTACGGGAAAGTCCCAGCGCACCAATAAACCAGGAACTTTCCAGGCTGAGATCAGTAGACTGCAAACTGCGCTACTGCTCACGGTGTCACATCTATAATCCTCATCATAAAACCACCAAATAATCCAAGTATGTCATGCAGAAACTTTGTAGCCTTGTCACCGCAGCAGGAGGAGAGGGGAAATCTTCCAATGGGGACACCAGTTCTAGCAGTCATGTGATCATGGCATGGAGTGTATTTTTTTATAAAGAATGGCCCAACTTGCCCTTATTAGCCCGTTATCCTGCGCACATTGTAACCAACCAAACCGACCAATCAGGGCTGCAGCAATGCTTTGCACATTGCTGTCAATCAATAGTTTGAAATATTGCTATTGGAGGGGAGCAAAATGATCACCTGATCAGTGTCCAAAAACAGGATGAGGGGAGGTCAGTGACCAAGTTGTATCGCCTAAATGCCTTGGGTAAAAGTGAGGTCACCTGGACCTGGTACCTGGATCTGCTGTCCATGACCAGTACTCACTTTAGGGATTTATGAAGAGCAACACAAGTACACAATTATAGATGGAGAATAGATATTTTTTTATTTAAAAATTGTTTGTGTTTAAGATTCAGTCTTTGTAGAGGTTGCTGATGGCTTTCACTATTTCTGGTTGAACACTAGAGGGCAGCAGATAGACTTCAATATCAGCTCCCTGCCTGTAAGAAAACTACACATCCCATAATTCCTTGCATTGTGTATCATGGATGGGCGTGGTCATATTTGTAGTCTCAGCTCTATACAGCAGAATTGGGTGGCTACCAGTGAGGACATTCTGACTGGAGCATGAATTGTAGCCACAGGTATTAAGGATATGCAGCTCACTGAAAGGGATGGAAGGGATTTCGGGGACCTAATTGAACACAAAACATCAAGACAAATATGTTTTCATATTCACCTGCAAGTAAACTTTTAAAAATATTTTCAGGTGTTAAAACACCTGCCAATGCCAAAGTCTCTACCATGTTTAGGATTAGGTGGGAGGTACCACTGCATCCAGGCAGGGGGGGGGGGGTACCAAGTATCGGACCCACCCAGAATTACAAAATGTATAGATTTCTCTGCTGGGGGTGGCTGTTGAGGAGGGTGAAGATTAGAGAGATATTAGCAGGAGGTTTAAACATGTGGGGAGGTTGCAGTGCAGTTACAGCTGCATTATGCCTGTAGTTAATATGCTAGAAGGCACATATAGAGGGCAGTAGTGAACAATTGAAGGGTGGAGGGGCAGTTAAAATACCCCAAATTGCAGCATTCTACAAGAGAAAACCACTGCTACCCACACAGAGAGGCATTTACTTGTACCATTGCCCCCCTGCTGTGCCAGTCTTGGCTTTGCACCCTATGGACCTCCCAGAGCAACCTTTAATACCCAACACTTCCAGGGGTGAATGTGCAGGTGACTATCTCCTCCCATGATGCATTGCTCTGCTAATCCTGCCAATAAGCAGTGTTCTCTGACCTATTGTAACCCGTCAGGTAGGTGAAAGGAAAGGTAAGTACTAAAATCAACACTTTCCCCAATATATTTATATGCCAAGCTTAGGGTGTATCTGTACCGTGTGTCAAAACATTTCAACCCCCAAATTTCAGCTCGTATTCCTGCACCACGCCTACGTATGGTGAGGCATCAGTAAGGGAACAAATTTGTGGTTGCCTTGCAGCTTGGAGTATTAGCATTCAGCCGACATACCCAGGATGAGCTTATGTTGCTGCCATTAGGCAACCAATCAGAAGCTCTGGCTGCACACAGGTCCCACCCATGAGGATATTTTTAGATAATAATACAGGGATCATATTCACTTAATACAGGGATCAGTAAGTGACACTGCATGTGGTTAGCTTGCAGCATTATCACTCAGCCGGCATACCTTGGCTCATATAACCATCTTCTATATATGGGAATCTTGTGGCTGATGAGTAAATATATGATGATCACCATTCCAGTCTATGAGCCCTTTATCTCTTCCAAGGGGTGCAAAACGTCATATAAATCTGGCCAGGCCATGGAAAATGATAATTCAATGGGAGCCAACAAGTTTCAGTAATCTGAGCTCCCTTCCTCAGGGCTGCAGGTTGAGCTGTACAGAGATCAGCTGATATTTTTACGCTTTGTTGCAGCTCTTCCATCTCCTGCTCTCTGCAATCCTCATCATTCAACCCTGAGGAAGGGAGCATTGATCCCTATAAAGTGTCGGCTTTCTTTGAATTTTAAGTAATTGGCACCAGCTAATAAAGCTCTGATATGCAAATCATCATATTGGTACCTCATTACAGGTAAATAATGGGCAAAATGCTTCACAGTACAGAAAATACATCTTTAATTTAAATATTGAGATCACTCGTTAAAAATCCCTTATGTACAAACAGAGGAGACAAGACAAAGCATTGTAACAGTGTACAACCCCTGAGATTGGTGAAAAACTCCCATCCTGGCCTGTTTTGGGGGCAGGCAGGAGGTGGCTGGGTGTCACAATCCGCTCCCCCGGTCTGGAGGAGACCCTACAGCAGCAAGAAGAGCCGAGATTAAAGGGAACCTGTCATGGGATAAAAAAGACCCCACCAGCAGTCATGTTGATTCTTCAGCTTCACCATTCGAGTCACTGAGCCAGAACAAGCATGCAGCAAGTGAGAAAATTCACCTGCTTGCCTTTGAGCTGCCCCATGTTCGCTAGATGGTGCAAAAATAGTCCAAAAACAGAAATCATTGGGAAATCGGTCCTCCCGACTCTGATAAATTAAAGCTTTGGGCATCACATGTGCAGTGGTGACCACTGGAGACGACAATTTCCTATTCAATCTGCCCTTGGTCACTTAAAAGCAATTAAAACTTGACACGGTAAGGGTCAATTTGTGGTTCTGTGGCAGTTGAGTAGCCACACATGACATCTGATCATGTGACCTTTAATTGAAATTAATTTTTCCCTATCGCTTTCTATTGGTCTGCCTGGTCTCCACCAAAAGCTTTTCTTCTTTATTTTAAGATAATAAACTTATTTTAATCCCTAAGTTGATCAAAGTTTGTCTGGAGGTCAAATTCCTTAATGGTGACCTGAGTTTCTAGCCAGGGGGAGGGGTAGCTGGGGATTGGGGAGTAACAGGGCAAAGAGGGGCCTGGGCAGTGCCACCCTTACCTGCCAAGTGTTCCTGTGCTATTCCACATCAGTACTGGCATCAATGGCTGCCCTCTAAACAGTCACAGGCAGAAGGTTTTTGGTCCATCTGGGGGGCCTATTGAAAGTTTTGTTGGTTCTGGTGGGGTCCCTAATGCATGGTTGGTGGGGTTAATGGTAATGCCACTGACCAGCATTGCAAGGTTGACCTGGGTGACAATAAACCTGGTAATGCCCCTCCACTCTTCTCACCCCCCTCCTTCATTCTGCAATCTAAAAATATTTCATATCTACCCTGACTTTATATTGCTACCATCAAGCAACCAATCAGAGGCTCTGGCTGCACCTAGGTCCCACCCACGAGGATTTTTTCAGATGATACAGGGATGTGAAATTGCTACATTGTTTCCCAGGTTCGGATCCACTTCAAACATCGGACGCCATGAAATTTTCTTGCTACAGAAAGTCATTATAAATAAGTTTAGGGATAGAAATCCACAAAACACACAAACACTCTAGCAGCTTTATAGGAAAACATATGACCCCGCTGTAAACGATTTTTGCTGTGGGGGTGGAAATGTTCCTGAAGGTAACCGATGAGGCGCCATTGTCAAGAGGCGGCCAGACAGCCGCTATCATGCCTGGAAAGCTCATCCAATGCGCAATGACGGTTAACTCCCAGAAGCCCCTTCTTCTCCTGTCTTGTTCATGAGGTCAAAGCTCTTCTGGAGGAGCATAAGGGAATCCTTCAGCTGGAAGAGAAACCAATACTTTGATGATGGGTCTATGGATACACACATGTAGTAAATGCAATCCAGTCCTGAGAGTAACACTGCTCTGCTAAACAATACAGTCTGCCAAGAGGACTGACCAGCTCATTGTGCTGCTTCTTTCTTGCCTAGTCTGAGCATAGCTGTACAGGGACGGCAGGTAAAATGAAGGTACTAAAGATCTGCCTTAAGCAAGTGCAGCAAGTGAGAACATTCACCTGCTTGCCTTGGAGCTGGCCCATGCTTGCTTGATCGTGCTATAATAGTCCAATAACAATATTGGGGTAAAATAGTAAATTAACCCCCAAGATTACCTGTTCAAGTGTGCCAATGGAATCGTGCAGGACGCCCTTCAGCCCTGGTCCCAGATGGTGATGGTGAGATTCATCTCCTCGTTCAATAGTGCTGGAGGGCAACCTGGAAATATCCAAAGATTTCAGAATAATTAGCATTTCCAATACAAACCGATTCTACATACAGCCAAGGGTTATATCAGTGTGTGACTGTGGGGGGACATTAGAGTGTCAGCTCCTCTGTACAGAGACTGATAGGAGGGGCTCAGTGATCTCTGTACAGCACTGCGGTATATGTCAGAGCTATATAAATGTATAATAATAGTGTGTGACTGTGGGGGACATTAGAGTGTCAGCTCCTCTGGTCTACACTATGATCGGATTACTGTTTTTTTTGTACAGCACTACAGTATATGAAGTACACATAAGGTGATCTTATAGCTCCTCCTACCTGGTGGATTTCCTTTGCAGTTTGTGACCTTGGTAGAAGATCTGTGCGGCATTTTCGATCTTTGACAGCTTGATGAACAGCGTAATGTTAAGAAAGACGAGCAATACCAGGCTGAGGGAGGAAATGTGAGAAGTGAGGAGTAGCAGATCGTTGTCACCAGAACAGATGTCCATGATGAAAGATTTCCAATTTAGTGACAATTTAGGAATTCCTATCACTGCGACAAAGTTCTCTGGGACAAAAAGTGAACTTAAATTTCCAGCTTACATTTACAGATGGTCTTACCCCTCTATACTTTTTTTTCGTTAAAAGTTCCACTCCAGCCAGCAGCATAAAAAGACCACTAGGGGGTGCCAAGGGGTGAACCCCTACTGTATGCCACCTCACTACAAGGAATATATGCCTGGAGGGGCTGCAACATTGACCATATGCCCTGTTATGGTGGGCATCTATTGTGCCATGCAGCTGGCACTGGGAGCCCAACCCCCGGGAGCCCCCCCCAAAGCATTGGAAGAATATGAACAGCTGGCGTGTGGTGGGGGAATTAAGGCAAGCAAAACTTCCTTTTACATTCACCCTAGACAATAACTAGTAATAATTAACCCTTGCCGTGCTGGGGTGTGGGTTTTCTGAGCCCTTCAACACCACTAAGGGATTTCTCCCCCCTAGTTGCTGGTTTTTAAGCTTCATTCAATACTCACAAAACACTCATGACAGAAATAATAATGACATGTCTCTGGTTAGCAGCGTCTCTTCTTTTTCCTACAATAAATATAAAAAAAAAAAAAAAATGAATACACAAACATATCCGTATGATTATTGTTCAGTGCACTACAGTCTGATAGAAACATTTTACAATTAGCAGACTTATGGGACTTCGCCTGTCTACTAAGCCGTCATTAATTGTACACAATTGCCCACGAGACCTACAGATAACGGGATCTTACTAACAGCACTCTCAGAATACAAAGATCAGGTAGGTTCCCTTACCCACCCACATATAGTGCTGGGAGTCATGTGACAGAAGGCTCCAGTTCCACAAATCTGAAGTCAAAGTATATTGTAAGACCTGGAGCCTGGTCCATGACATGCACACAAAAAAATTCTCGGAAACCAGCTACATACTACTAGAGCATCATAGGTTGCCGATCCTGCCCCATTTCCCCCAGTTCCCCCTTGCTCCCTACCTTTAGCCGAACCCTCAACCTGGAGGAAATCTGTATTATTAATATTAATAAACAGGATTTATATAGCACCAACATATTATGCAGCACTGTATATTAAATAGGGGTTGCAAATGACAGACAGATACAGACAGTGACACAGGAGGAGGAGAGGACCCTGCCCCGAAGAGCTTACAATCTAGAAGGTGTGGGAAGTATCAAACAATAGGAGGGGAGACTGTACCCGATATCTCCTGACGGGTGTCATGTGACGGCACCCTGGGGTCATGCTGTGAACTGTGTTTAGTTAGGTGATCAGAGTGACTGCGGCTGTGCGTCCGCCTCCTCCGCCTGATGCTGCTGACTTTGCTGTTGTCCTCCAATGGGTTTCCAGGGGCCTCTTCCGCCAAAAGGTCTGACTCTGTGACATCACAGAAAATGAGGAATATTGTAAGACATGGAGGACACTAGACCGAGAAATAGTACTACTTCATTTTCTGTATAAAACATCGCCACTATCCCCCCACTTTCCAAACAGTCACTGGTTATTTTAACTTTGTAAGTCTTTTAGAATGGTAGTAATCAGGAAGTCCATTGTGTTAAAAAAAATTTTGCCAAAATTTTCCTAATTTTGGTAAATCAAAAATTCCCATGGTTCTGGATTACATTGGTCATAAGAGATTGTCATTTGCGTTTTAAATAAGCTCACCATAATACAGGCCTTGCTGTTAAATTTGGAATAGGATCCCAGAACTTACCCAACTGCTTAAAGTAATCCTCCAGACCACTCCAGGAATTCCTTTCAATGAAAGTCTTGACGAGACCCCATGGCTGCTTCCTGTACTTCACATCTGTGATGACCCTGAAGACAGATATACATGATGGAATTAGTATGAGGCTGCAGACACACAGATCTATCCCATCCGTGTACCATGTATAAGGCCCCCAGATATACTCCTATGGCACAGAATGCAGTACATTGGCTTTGGCATCTATAACCTGGCCATGGCGTACATGCAAGGAGACCATGAGCAATATGAGACAGCTTGAAATGCTTAGGTTATTCTTTGCATACCAAAAGAAAGTCAAAGTGACCTTAAAGTGTATGTCGACAGGAGTTTGCATACCAAAAGAAAGTCAAAGTGACCTTAAAGTGTATGTCGACAGGAGCGGGGGGGGGGGGGGGGCTATGATGCAAAGGTGAGGTCTGGATTTTAAGATGGGCCTATAGATCTGTATCTATGCCACCGAGTTCAGTGAATATGAAATGCATGGTCTGTTCTGACTTACGCCAGTTGCTGCTGTGATAAGAAGGATCAAAATTTGGCTCACACAACACGCAAGATCAATACTGTTTTGTGTCAATGGGTTTGCATGCTGGTTGTGTAACGGTGATGTAATGGAGGCAACAAGGAGCAGATTGTCTAATAGACAATACTCAAACCATTAGGTCTATGGGGGGAAAATGGGATGTAAAAAGTGAATCATTTAGTGAATTCCCAGGTGGGTGTCCAGTTTGTGCTGGTAGGGATTTCCTCCATTCCTTCTAGGCAGTGAACTGCTCATCGCTTTATGGGCTTCTTCCAGCAAGTGACTGGTTAAACCTATTCAGGTGACTGGGACTAGTTGTGTTGGGAACTAGTTAGGGACTCCTAAACCCTCACTTATGTTACATGGTACATGCGTCTATCCCCAGATCTTACCGTAATCTGCACTTGTGTCTGGAGGTGCGGAATATGCAGTACTTGTTCACAGTGTAGAAATAATCATGATACGGGACATCATGTGTGATCACCTCCGTGTCCACGCTGTAGTATTGTCCTTCCTGACTTTCCTTGTACAGAATCTGTAAGGGACAGAACACAGACATGATGGTGGGGGGACAATTTGGAGAACTGCACACAGCAACTATGGAGGGCATCAAGGGCCACAACATAAGGGGTCAACCCATGCTGCATTTTCCTATGTGTCCGGGACTGTTATCACAACTTCTCATCCTAGGGATAGACAAAAATATTCCAAGAGCAGCAAATGTAACTTTCGAAAGTATAAAATATGTATTCAAATGTTGTAAATGTTCAGTAACACCAACCTTACCCCTCTCATAGTGAAGTGAGAAGAAGAGGAGTGATGAGTTCATCGTTACTCTGCTCTCTCTTCCTATCAGAAGGTTTCTTGATAGCACATGAGTACTGCTGCACAACTTATTGGCTCCTTGGGTTGCTTCTCCTTCCCCTATCTGAGCTTTATGGCTGCTTTGCACACCTTTTATTTTTACACATCCGCAATGTATTTCACTCCTAAATGTGGAGTTAAATTGAGCTTTCCTTTGTAAGAATCATAATATGGGATCCACAACTCTTGTCTTTGCTGTAGTTGCATTCTCAATGTAATACACAGAATATCTGTCTGCTTAAAGGCCTGCAGATAGGGATTTAGTCATATTGTGGGATGTAAAGGATTACATTTACCCTGGAAGTGCTATGTAAACTAGAGGAGGGGTACATAACCCCAGGGACCCTCCGCAGAGCTCCACCACCTCCATTGTGAGGTCATTGACCAGAATTCACATGTGTGTTCTGCCATTCTCATGTTTGTAATTGGGAGATAAAGGCTATTGATCTATGCTCCCAGGGAGGCGTTACATATAATGGGCGATCAATATCATGTAGAATATAAAGTTTACTGGTCTCTGGAATAGTCAATATCAACATGATAACTGAATAATATGCTTTGAAGGTTTTATCATTAAACAGGATTTATATAGCGCCAACATAATATGCAGCGCTGTACATTAAGTAGGGGTAGAAAATGACAGACAGCCACAGGAGGAAGAGAGGACCCTGCCCAGAAGACCTTACAATCTAGGAAGTGGGGGAAGTATCACACAACTGGAGGGAGATATGGAATGGTGGGAAGTAGTGAGGGTGTAAGAGACAGAAGAAGACAGGTAGGTGAGGTTGAAGCGTTGGGTTTTGAGGGCTCTTTTAAATGAGCAGAAAGTAGGAGCAAGCCGAATAGGACAGGGAGAACATTCCAGGAAGTCGGGGCAGCTCTAGAAAAACCCTGGGGCCGTGCGCGTGATTAGGTTATAAGTCACAAGTTTTAAAATGGACAGTTTTACTGTAAGACTGTAAAACCTTCACATAATAAAATGACCTTTTGCATTTGTAGAGCAAAGAAATGGGGGCAAGTAGCACCCTAAACTTCCCAACAGCTTGCAGTCCCTACCTCTCATTTCTGAAACTCAGCATTTGCACAGTTATGGCCACCTTTTTCACTTCCCATATGGCAGTGCCCAATTCTGGAACTGGATTTCATGTCTTTTGTCACCTAGTGTATAATACAGGAGCTCACATTGTGTTGCCCACCATGGTCCCCGATGCTGGGACCTAAAAACCATAGACCCTTTCTGTAAGTAATTGCCCCAAGACCAGCTCTATTCTTTGTGCCTAAAGTCCAGGCTGGGCACGGAGTTACAATAAATCAAGTGCGCTGTCCCTGTATGTATTTGTGCCATATATACATACATGCCATATGTACATAGAGGGCTGCCATGTGAAATTTCCAGGACCCATGCTAGGTAAACTTTGCTTTCCCATGTATAAAAGTTCCAACATTACAAAAGTCAAGCTCCTTTGATCGGGGCCAAGTACAGCAGTACCAACTGTCCCCACTTGATGTTTGTCTTGCATACATAGGCACCTCTACAGCACAGAAGCATCGTACCTGTTTGTCTGTAGCAGTGGTGAATTTTCCAATCAGTGGGTTGTTGATGGTAATGGTATAAGTCAGTGTCCTGGTCTGATTGCCATTTACGTCTAACTTCCAAGGGGAAGACTCCAAATCTGAATCAACAGGTACAAAAATATAATTAAAATAATGTCGTTATTTACCAAGTGTGACACTATATTACATGCTAAGTGTCTGCCACCCCACCCATCACCACACACACACACACACACAACCACCACACAGAAAAACAAAATTCTAGATTTTTTGGTGGAAAATGCACCCATTGGCACACCAACACCTGGGATATGCATCTTCACTGTCCCATCCACCTCCACTCACCAGTGTGACTTGCTCTGTTGGTCCGGATTTACTAAAGTTCTCCAAGGCTGGAGATGATACACTCATCAGTGAAGCTGGGTGATCCGGCTAACCTGGAATAGATCTGGTCAAGGATTCAAACTTTTGCTAACAAAAAGCTAATGAGTTTTAGGAAATCCATTCCAGGTTTGCTGGATTACCCAGCTTCACTTATGAAAGTGTATCCTCTCTAGCCTTGATGAAAGTGTATCCTCACTGATGAAAGTGTATCCTCTCTAGCCTTGGAGAACTTTATTAAATCAGGCTCTTTGCCTGCACATTCCATATCCTCCTTTGACATCTTTGACCAGCCTTTAGAGAGGGAGATATATACAGCCAGTTGAACAACTTTACTTTTCACTGGGATGTCAACCTAACATGTTTTCAGGCACTGGGAACTGAAGGAGGTTATGAAGCTCTGAGGGAGCATATGGAAAACCTATGCGTGGTGCTGGGGTGCACTGACCGTTCAGTAAGAGATGATACAGAAACTTGCAGTGTTGCAAATTGGCATCACCATCCTCAATGTGCTGTTCAGCAGGGGTGTGTTAATCACAGGTCTGGCCAAACAGAATCAGAATCTTTTTATTAGATATATTAGGTCCTATAGATAAATGGCAATGGACTGCTCAGCATATAGACTGGAAAACAGTATGGTATATGCTGGTTCACTATCAAGAAAACCACCATGCAATGCAGGGAAGCATGTAGACAGGAAGTGTCTGCAAAGATTGTTCAAGTGGTCAGCAGCGCTGATATGAAACAGAAGGTAAGAAAAAAAATATGAAAACTTTTTTTTGTTAAAGAAAAAAGGTTTATGGCTAATTAAACATATGGCTTCAGCAAATGTCATTTAACCTAATCCTGGTCCATGATTTAGATACATGTGAGCACTACTACCAGTCTGTATGGGCAGGAGCATAACCCCAGAATTGGGCACATCCGGGACTTACCGAAGACTTTCCTGGAGGAGTAGAACTTCTGCATGAACCGAGAGGAGGTGAAGAGCAGCTGGAACATCCTCTCAGCTCTGATGTTGAACACCCGGTTAATGTATAGTTTCCCCTCCACCTGCTCCTCCTGAACTCTATCATCTGATGGAGAACACAGACAAATCAATGACTGCCGGAGACATGGCTCCATTCAACATTTGGTTACAGATACACTTCAATAAATACATATTTTAAATAAATAAAATGGATTGCGAGTATTCTATAAAATGTGATGCTTTAAGAAATGCTTAGTAGTTTGTCTGCTGAAGGCGTTTCCATTCCAAATTCAGGTGTCTTACATTCATCCCCGGAGTCGGAGCCGCTGCTCCTGTCACCATGTTGGTTCTCATTGCCGTTCAGGTCCAGCGCTAGGGTGGAGGTCCCGATGTGTGCGCGGAGGCTGCTCTTCCTGGTGGAGCTCAGAGAGGGGCTCTTTCCTGCTGTCCTTTCCCCTGTCCCCTCTTCTGGGGGGGCCTGTCCTGATACCTGGGGAGGGAAGGCTGATGTTAGAGGAGATACAGCTGTTTTGTAGCAGGTATGTGGAGTCAGGTAACCAATTCCTTACATGGTATCAACCAAAGACCATAATACTGCACAGGAACCATCCATAGCCCCAATTATCTCTTACTGAATATTTTATTATATTTACAGGGTCAGTGCCCAAACCAAAAACATCACAGCAACCCTTTCAAACCCAATCACCAACTTATGAATTATTACCAAGCATAAAGTCCGCACCCCTAGTTCCCCAACGTAGCCCCGGCACCATCCAAGCAGAAATTCATCACAATTGTACATAGCAAAAACCTGACCCGGCTCACCCATCCTCATCTGGGTAGAAACTAAATCTATCCTCAGAGTAAGGGCACCACCACCCTCATTCCAAAAAAAATAAGAGTCCCCCAAGGTACCCATCCTCCTTCCAACAAAATAAGAGCACCCCCACCCCCAATTTTCAATTCATTGGAAACAGTGCAAATGATCCTCCCAACAACAGAAACAGAGGACATTCCCATTATCCTAAATGAAAATCAGCACCCTAACTCTCCATAGGTTAAAAATGGGGCCCCCCACATTCGCTTACCAGCGGAAACATCACAGTACCTACCTTTTCACCTTCCAATATATTAGAAGCACCTCCATTCTCCTTAAGGCAAAAACATATCACTAACCCGATACTCCACCCATCAAAATCTAATCACCACCACCCCAAAATAGGAGCCTCAATGGACCCCCCCCCCATTATCCTTTATTTAGAAACCGAACACCCTACACTTTTAACTGCAATAACAGAGCCTCTCCCCCCTTAGGTAAGCAGCCCCCTGACAACACCGCATCATTCTTACCATTTGTAGGATGTTCATCGAGTCCGTCTCTGTCTGGGAGACGCCATCCCTCATCTGAAAAGATCCCCGGGGTGTCTTGTCACCCTTCTCTCCCAGATCCTCGCTCGCTGCCCTGCTTGGTATCCTGCAGACAGATGAGACTATGAATAATGAGAGTGGCATCATGATAATTATTTACCTGCTTCATCCTTATTCAAGCATGGTTATTATAACTGCAGGTGGTTATTATTGTTGCTGGAATTGTACAGAACTCCTATGATGTATGAATGCCTCATTCAAATTATGTGGTCAGGCCAGGATTCTGGTGGCTCTGCAGGTTCTGTCCCTACATCTGTGGCAGGATTTTGAAGGCACTGCTGTCAATCTGACCTGCTACACCAGACATTGGCACCTGCAATAGTAGCAAACTGCAACATTTTGGGAGCAGTGAAGAACTATGCAGGAACTCACTGGGTGTTGTCAGACACAAATTTTGCTATAGAGCCAAGAAGTTTGTGTTGCACTAATAGCTGTCAGTTCTAGTAAAACCTGGAGATGAGGGAGGGGTTGGGCAAGGGAGCTGACACTTCGTTCAAAGCACAAATCCAATTTAAAGACAACCAGTCACCAACAGGAGGTTAAAGCAGGCGAGTGTAGCATTGCAAATGACACTTTTTTATTTTAAAAAAGTGCACCAACCGTTCAATCCACTGTAAAATCTTTCAGAAGATTTGCTTCCTTTAACCACATTACAGGGATTCCATCTCCTATAGATCACAAAGATTGGATTGAGTGGTCAGCTGAATGGTCATGGGCCAACATGAGGTTCGTTCACCCTCTGCAGAGCTACGGCCTTTTTCCCAGAGTTTTGTTTGCTGCTGGTCAACAATTGTCACCGAACCACTAAATGCAGCGCCCCCGCACAATGGAACAGATACACAAACCCCGCTTTGGTGACAAAAACTTCCTCAGTACCCGGGGGAGCAAGGAGTGCAATACCCCTGCCAGTGTGCCCAAGCATTATCATATGACCAGGAACTGATATCACAACTCCCCAGGATTGGTTACACACGGGCACCTTGAGAGTAAGGCTACATACACACGTCCAAAGATTCTCGTCCGATTATCGCTAGCATTGGATAAAAATCTGTCGTGTGTACAGTGACCGTCCAGAGTTGTTAATGGATTCACCTAGACAAAGACTGCAATACAAGTGAAGGGGAGAGAGCACAGCGGGGAGCCGCTCCATTGCTCACGCCCCCCTCCATAGAGCAGAACGACGCTGTGTGTACAGCACTCGTTCATGCATCGTGGGTTTTTTTGTCATTGGAAAGGATTGTGAAAGATCCTTTCCAAGGACAAAAGTCTAATGTGTATACAGCTTTGTGTCTTGAGAAAATCAGCTTAAAAGACTTTATTAGATTAATAAGATTTGGCTGACCCAATCTTAGTAGCCACACATGGAATTTATAGATTTTATTCCAACCTGGGGTCACCGACATGAAAGATCCTTTCCAACAATAATTATTGCACATTAGTGGGCTGTATTTGGCAGAGCTGATGGAATATGTGAATGATATATGAACAGAAGAGGATTCGGAAAGATCTGCAGGTAATGCCTCTCACCTGGCTGCTCCGATGTCCTCAGACGGCATGGCTAGGCTGTCCATCTCCTCATTATTCAGACCCAGCTCGGTGCCATAGCTTTGCTGTACCAGCTGCCAGAACTCCTTCTTGGTCAGACTCTGTGGAGAGATGGATGAAGAAGGTTAAATATTTATATCTTAATTATTTCACGTCAGATACTTCCCTTCAGGTCCACCTGAAGGGAAGTATTGGGTCCACCCTGACTGGAGTTCTTGTTCACACGCTGTACCCTACAAGCTTGGTGAAATCCAAATATTACTTTCACCAAGTCAAAAGTATGCTCCATAATATAGGAGACTTCTCCATGGCATAAGACTTCCATATTGGAGACAGATTACTACAGATCAGTAGTTCAGAGATTGGAAATTTAAATAATGATATTCAAAGATACATTCAGAAAATATTGTTAAAAAAACCAAAGTTTTTTTATAATACAATGATATTTATGCAATGCAAAAGAAGGTCAAAGTATAAAACTTTTTAAAAAGGCTCAAACTTTACTACTCCACGCATTTATAGTAGATGGAATTGCTTTTTCCAGATATTGAATTATCTTTAAATTTTGAAGCTGATATTTCGGGGCTGAGGGGATCAGTTCTTAACACATTTCTCACATATCAAATCTACTTCTTCAGGCAAACTATTTGTTCTCCCTTGCATCCAAATAGATTGTAAGCTTTTCGTCCTTCTGTATCCTCCCTTATACCTTAACAGATTGTAAGGTTCTATTTTCTATTGTCCCTTGTACCACAGTAAATTGTAAACTATTCTGCCTTCTCTATCCTCCCTTGTACTCAAATAGAATGTAAGCTCCTCCTCTTTCTGTATTTATTCTTCCTTTTACCCCATACAGATTGTAAGCTCTTCTGTATCCTCCCATATACCGCAATAGATTGTAAGCTCTTCAACCTTATTTTTCTCTATACCCTACTGAATTGTAATAGATTGTAAGCTCTTCAACCTTATTTTTCTCTATACCCTACTGAATTGTAAGCTCCTCTATATACCCTATAGATTGTAAGCCCTTCTACTGTCTTCTTCCTTACACCCCAATAGGCTTCAAGCTCTTTCTTTATTCTCCCTTTATGCAGCACGGTGGCTCAGTGGTTAGCCCTCTGGCCTTTGCAGCGCTAGGTGCCAGGTTCGAATTTCAGCCAAGACAATATCTGGATGGAGTTTGCAGGTTCTCCCCGTGTCTGAGCGGGTTTCCTCCGGGTACTCCGGTTTCCTTCAACATCCCAAAACATGCATTGAGGTTAACTGGCTTTCCTCTAAAATTGGCCTTAGACTGTATAAATGATATATGACCACGGTAGGGACTTTAGATTGTGAGCCCCTTTGAGGGACAGTTAGTGACACAACTATAGACTTTGTACAGCGCTGCGTAATATGATGGCGCTATATAAATACTGAGTAATATTAATAATATCTTTTTATTCCTATATATTATTAAACTGTATTTTTATAGCACCAGCATAGCGCTGTACAAAATCTTCTTCCTCTATATCCAATGTTATATGTTTATAAATAAACTGTATTTATATAGCGCCAACAATTTACGCAGCTCTGTACATTATTCTTACTTTGATCCTAATGGATTGTAAGCTCCTATTAATAAACAGGATTTATATAGGGCCAACATATTACACAGCACTGTATATTAAATCTTCTGCCTTTTATATCATCCCTTATGCTCTAATAGATTGTAAGCTCTTCTTTAAAGTTTCATTTAGCACCATTTCAAACCCCATAAGTAAAATTGTCAACAACCCACTCAAGAATATTCCTGCTTGTGGAATGACCACAATTGGTCAAATTTAAAAATTATAATGAATTTATGAAAAAAAAAAAAAAATATATCACATTTTGTTTTTTCCTGCTATTTGCATTTGATATATCGACCGCTTGACTGTCATATAAACGGAATATAATCGGATTGGTCATCAAGCACAAAATTGGCAGTTTATCTACCGGTGTGAATCTGCCTTGGAAAAGAGATGTTTACATATTGTCCAGACAACAATTGTCATTGGGACAGAAAGTAAGGAGAAATCCTTCATTTTAAAGCAGTGAATTTATCATTCACAGATAATAATAATCCAATAAGTATAGAACACACCTGATCATTATTAATAAACAGGATTTGTATAGCACCAACATATTATGCAGCGCTGTACATTAAGCTATGGGTAGAGGAACACTACCACGAAGCAGATTATTGTAGCAGAATGACGCCACCTGCATGGAGTTTGTATGTTCACCTTGTGTTTGTGTGGGTATGTGTTTGTGGTAGGTAATTGTCCATCCTTTAAATCCGCCTTTAGCCTGAGATAATATCATTTGAATATAGTTGGGTCATTAGATTGAGGGACTTGACTATAAATAGGCGATTGGGTAGGTACAGCGCCACATATTATGTCAGTGCTATAAAAAAACGAGCATGATGATGATAATGATGCTGGGAGGATGTGCACCTGGGACGTGACAGAACATAATGGACATATAAACCGTTCGCCCATTATTATGTGTTATGGTAACTAGGAGAATAGATTTTGTTTGGCCCTAAGATGTGACGTCTCTGACCTATTGTCACATCAACAGACTCTTAGCTCTATTTTCTCAGACAACAAATAAACATTTATTCAGAGACACACTGAAAGTAAAATTCCATCATACAAAGAGCGAGATTACAATTCATTACACCGCCACACTTTCCTTGTTACAGGTAACCAAGTTCTGCATTTGTTTTGCTTTAGAAGAATGGAAACAAAATCTGTGACGTGGAGCCTAGTTATAAAAGTTTGTCATTAATTACAGTTTATTTGTTTAGATAGAGATTCAGAAAACAAAATAATTTGTGGTTATTAGCTTGTACACTAAGTATGTCAACCAGGGTTCCTCCAGGGGGCGCTAGGGATTTCTTGAGCAATGCGAAATTTGTGTCCCCCCAGGTCAGTTTAAGTGACACCAGCAATGGTGACATTATTCCCAATGGCCAGCACACTATTGTAATGTGAGCTGTGGATAGAGGAATTATGGCAGGGGTTCGCTGAAGACCAGAAAGGTCCAGGTTTGCTGGATCATCCAGGTTCTCCCATGATAGTCTTATCTTCTCCAGTCCTGGGGAACTTTAATAAATCAGGCCCTGTGAGTGAATGTTGCAGATTTTCTATAGGTTGTCAATCAGCACCTGATTACTCACATATTTCAGGATGGACAGCAAAGCTTCTTTTGCTGAGTTTTGCCAATGTGAGCTGCAGTGTCTGTGAACAGGCAGCATGTGAGATACAAATGGAGGATTTGGCTCAGTCAGGGAAGGTAATCCCTGCCCTTTCATATCATATTCCACATATATAGATTGAATTATTTAGCAGCAAAACAATGCTGCTGCTTTGACTCCCAATAGTGTGCCCATACACGGTATAGGGAAATGGCTCCTGGGAGATGTAGTTTTGGGGTTACAGGAGCTCCCAGCCAAAAATGTACAAGCCCAATTAAGAATATTAATAATGTCACTAGGAATTATAAAAGTTAAAAGAAAATCATGAATAATAATAAATAATAAGCTGGTAGATGATCTAAAAGGGGATCTGGGGTCATTCTTTGTGTTTATATTTCACGTCTATGGGAAAGCCCAGACAGCCAGGTTTCCTGCCTGGTTGGCATATTTATGAATCTCTCTTCATATTGTAAGAGCGGTCGGATTATACTTTACGCATGGTTGCCCTCATAATCCTGGGAGCCATCACCACGCATTGATAGCACAGAATGGCTCAGAGTTCTTATAGTGAAGGAGAATCGATCAGAGAAGAGAATCTCAGCACAGGTGTTCGGCTACAGGAATATTAAATATCATTTCCTTGAAAAGATCCCCCCCCCCCATGTACAGCACACAAACCAGCCATGCAATATAATAAAAGGGAACTCCACACTTATGATGTGTTCTTTTTTATGTAATAGTGCTAAATGAACCTTTAAATAAGTGATTACAATCTTCAGGATACAAGGGGGAATAAGGTAGAGCGCTGTGTAATATGTTGGCGCTATATAAATGCAGTTCATTAATAAATATATATAATAATAATGATATATAAAGAAGAAAGAGAAGAAGAAGAGAGAAGGAGAAGAAAGAAAGTAAAGAACTTGAAATCTATTAGAGTGTAAGGGAGGATACAGAAGTTAGAAGAGCTTACAATCTTTTAGGGTATACAGGAGGATACAGAGGAGCTTACGATCCAGTTGGGTATAGGGAATCTTATAATCTATTGAGGTACAAGGGAGATTACAGAAAGCAGAAGAGCTCACAATCTATTTGAATGCAAGGGAGAAGTAAGAAGACAGAAGAGCTTACAATCTATTGGGGTATAGGGGAGGATACAGAAGAGTTTATAATCTATTGGAGTATAAGGGAGAACAAAGAAGACAGAAAAGCCTACAATCTATTGGTATATTGGAAAAAGACAGAAGAGCTTACAATCTATTGGGGTATAGGGGAAATACAGAAAGCAGAAGAGCTTATTGTCTGTTAAAGTATAGGGGAGGAGGCAGAAGAGCTTACAATCTACTTGGATGTAAGGCAGAATAAAGAAGACAAAAAAGCTTACAATCTGTAGGTATATGAGAAAAAGACCGAAGGCAGAAGAGCTGACAATCTATTTGGATATAAGAAAAATACAGAAGGCAGAAGAGTTTATATTCTATTGGGGTAAAAGGGAGAACACAGGAGGAGGATGAGCTTACAATCTATTGGCAAATAAGGAAGAATAGAGAAAACAGAAAAAGTTACAATCTGTTAAGGTAGAGGGGAGGATACAGAAGGCAGAAAAGCTTACAATCTATTGAGGTACAAGAGAGAATAGAAAATAAAAGAGAGTGTACAATAGATATTGGGGTATACGGGAGGATACAGAGAACACTGAAATATACTGAATATAGTAGATACAAGTGGAACCTTTTTTGCATTATATTATATTATCAGCAATGGTGCATGGTGGATTGGGTGGGCTTGGTGGGTTCCACTCTGCAGAGTACAGAGCAGCCAATCAGCGGGAGGATAAATTCCTTTGTATTCCACATTCCACTTTGTGGACTACATGAAACATTTGAGTTTTGTGACCTAGAATTAGGTTGATGACACAGCGCTGGTTACTCTCGGTAGGGAACGTGGTGCCCGGTGTGATATGAACTCACTGTCACAATGTACGGTGTCTCCAGCTCATTCCCTTACAATGTAACAATACAAACAGTGGTATAATAATATGGGTTGTAGTGATAATTACATTTGGGTTGCCGCCTGTTCTGGGAGGATTCACCAGCATTATCATCTCTGTTCTATTTTTACAGGATGAATAAACATAAACCACGTGGTAGCACTACAGTAATGACACGGAGCTTACGCTCTAATCAGATCTGGGACTGCAGGGCTGAATTTGCAGATAAGATCCTGCAGTGACATAATTTTTATCATTTAAATAGTATTTATATAGCGACATGTTACCCAGATATATACATACATACATACATATTACATACAATAAATAGTTATTTCAAATGACAGACAGTGACACAGAAGGAGGAGAGGACCCTGCCCCAAAGAGCTAACAATCTAAGGTTCCTCCCATCCGGAGAGATTCCCGGATGGGAGGAACCTATTGAAAGCTGATGACCTGCCCTATGTGTCACATGCCTTATATACAAGTATATTGTGACCAGACTAAAGACATTGTACTATTTTGTATAAACAAACTCTGAAGTAATTCTCCAAGGGTCTGCAATGTTTTTTTTTTAGCAGCTCAGTTTCACCTCCCAGCAGTGACTTAGCAGCTCAGCTCCCCCTACTCCCCTTTACCAACAGCTCAGTTACCCCACCTAATAGTGACTTAGCAGCTCAGTCGAATGAATTGAGTATTCTATGCACTAAGCATATTCTTTACAATGCATGTGGCTTTGCTTCGAAAATTCCCTTCACCCAGATTATTTTTCTAACACAAGAATAAAGGAATATGTCTGATTATTTGCAGTGAATATGATCGTGTTATAGTGCACTCAGTATGCTATAATCATAGGCTGGGAATGAGCGCTGAATAGCTACCGTGCACGGACCTTCATGCCCTACAGTGGATGTAAAGGGCTGTGGATTATAAGTAATTGCAATTCTTTAACTACAATACTTTTTGCAACCATATTGGCAAGATATTTTTGCAATCTGTTCTGACATATATGGCACAAATATCTCCCCATCCCCAGAAAATGGATTACTATTGGTTTTCCCAGATCTTACGCTTTATAAAAAAAGAAAACCCTGTACGGCCACCTCTTAGCTACAGCTCGCCAGCTCATCCCCCTATAACTCATAACCTCATCACACACACTGCTCCAAGACTTTTCTAGAGCTGCCCCTATTCTCTGGAATAGTTTTCCTCGACCTTTCCGGCTTGCTCCTACGTTTTGCACATTTAAAAGAGCACTCAAAACCCAACACTTCAACCTCACCTACCCGTCTTCTTCTGTCTCCTAAACCCTCACTACTTCCCACCATTTCATATCCCCCTCCTATTGTGTGATACTTCCCCCACCTCCTAGATTGCAAGCTCTTCTGGTCAGGGTCCTCTCCTCCTCCTG
>NC_092858.1:174784077-174797963 GCF_032062135.1 Pyxicephalus adspersus
GTTTAGATTGAGATCAGTTTCCCCAAGGCCAGGTAACCAGCAGGGCACAGAAGACCCTTATTGCCCTGCGGGACAAGACAGGAATAATCCACCTGTAACTGCAGGATCTCAAAGTCCAGCAGGGTGAGCATGTGGGGGAGGGGGAGGCACGCTACAAGCACTTTGTTGTGTTGCACGTGTGAGATTGTGCTTTATGACGTGCAAAGAGTAAAATCAGCCCATAACATGCCTAATGCACCAAAAAATACATGCAAAATGTGCAGTGGGGATTAAATAAGGAATCAATAGCATCACATGACTCCAAAGCGCATAATGCACATTTACACCGCTGCTTTCCTTTTCTCTACAAACAACCCTTATTGGGCAAAATAGGAGGCTTATGTCATATGGGCTGGGGTCTTCCTAAAAGATACCATGGCTACAACCTAAAGAGTCATTGGGGTCAACTTTACTAATCTGCCAGATATTTTTAAAAATAAAGTGCCCATATTGAGTGCCTTCTTTTGGGTGTTCTGTTCCTTTTTAAAGGGCGGGGGGGCTTTAGAAGTTGATAGAATATTCAGCTGCCTTCCTTCTACACTCCCTACACTGTGACCCCCTGGATCTATATGACCCAATTTGCCAATGGTGACCATGCTTTTATTAGAGACTTACATTCTATAAGACGACTTAATTGGTTTCTGCATTACATTCTGATATGTGGGCGGCCTGAGTTCCCATAAGGGACAGTTTGATGTTTGCACACATGGTCCAGAGTTGGAAGCCTTGCAGTGCTTATAAGTAACAATCATTAATTTTATATCCACCAATATGAACTTCCTGTTGGTGTGCAGACCTCAATGATGTCTCCATTATCTCAGCAAATTAAAAAGAAATACTGATTTTCTGCTAAATATCTTTTACTTTCTCATTGAATCTTTTTTCTAATGAGACTCTCTAACCAAACTTTTAAAAACTTTAAAACTCTGAATAAGTCTGCTCACCTCTAGTTATAATGTCAATATATAAAAGGATAAAAACTGCTGGAGCTATAGAGGAGCAAAAAAAGAAAACAATAAAGAAAAAGTGGAGCAGGAAGAATGTTTTTATCAATTTGGTGTTCATAGAAAGCCAGGCTGTATGGTAGCTGTGACACCATCCCATCAGTCTCATATAGAACTGGATATACTTATACCTACTGGATATACTTATACCTACTGGATATACTTATACCTACTGGATATACTTATACCTACTGGATATACTTATACCTACTGGATATACTTAGCAGCTGAGCGGCGGCTGAGTGAGGGCAAGCAGTTTGCAGATGTAACCAAACCAAAGAGCAGAGTATAACAAGGAAATCCCATGCTAGGTTCACATCTGTGTCATATGTGAGTGCAGCACCACCATGTGGGATTGGTGGTGCCATGATTCTGCCATTAAACCTCAGTGCACTATGTATATAAAACCATTACCCAAGACTATTATTTGATCCCCCCGGGTGCACAGATAAAAGTATTATTGTTGGGAGCCTATTAGAATGGACAGAAGCACCCTACATGTAACCCATGCGAACCACCCTCAAACAAAGCAAAGAAGGATGGTACAACTCCCAGCATGACTTAGGAGAGATTGTCCTTCACCCTGCAGGACATGCTGATCTTTGTAGTCCCACCAATGCCTCCTCTCGTATAAAGAAAACAATGCACTCCTTGGATATTATTCTCAATGACTGCAGAACGTGATGGTTGGTAGATAACATCCGAGGAATGCGGTCTGAATAGCTGTATAGTAGGGTAGATGTGACGCCAGCAGACACATGGCTTTCCTGTTTTTGTAAACCTGACTGTCCGGTACCCAATAAAGGAAATCTACACTTTTACCTATTTTTTCACAATTACCTCCAGCTAAACAAACTGGACTCCCTTGCCCCGTATAACTCTCCCTTTATGGGCATTCAATAGAATGAGCTATAAAAGCGTATCACATATATAATCAGATGGTGTTCTAGTAATTGTGGGTATTGTGTTATTCAGTATTTGTAATACTTATTTTTATTTTACACAGGGTTGGGTCACATTTACCTGCAAGTCAAGCTGTCCAGTGTAAGTGACAATATAGCCACGCATAGACTGAAATCAATTTGATCGATTTGTCCAACCTAAATCTTTGTCACCAATCAAAATGCAATATTAGTTATACTTTCACTCAATCCATCGCTCAATTTCTAAAGTGTGTATATTATATATATTTATACACACAGGGGGCTTTATTTAATAAAGCTGGAGAGGATACACTTTCAGTGAAGCTGAGTGATCCAGCAAACCTGGAATGGTTTTCCTCAAAGTAATTTGCTAGCAAAAATTTTGAATCCTGGACCAGATTCATTCCAGGTTTGCTGGATCACCCAGCTTCACTGAAAGTTTATCCTCTCCAGCCTTGGAGAGCTTTAATAAATCAGTCCCCGTGTGTTATTTTTTTTTCTCTGTATTGCACATTTGAATATGGAATTAACTTCATAATTTAACTTTTGTACCTACTTGCTGTTATTTGTATAGTAGGAAGTTTCTTTGCTACATCATCAAATGTTTGTAGATGGAGGAACAGGGACATTTTTTCAGCTCAAAGTATGTGGATAGTTGTCATGTCCCGATCACACCATGATTTTGAGCACCATAAAAACTAATATGCAAAAATAATTGGTTAATTACCAAAAGCTTGTTTCACCACTATATTTTCTTTATGTTCACTTTTTGATATAACAAATGGAATCTTTCAGAGGCTGGATGAAGGTTTATTGCCCAAGGACACATTTTATAGAAGTGTGTATATTCACCCAAAAAGAGGGACAGATATTTGAATGAGAAACAGTCCCTTGTAACTGGGGACAGCTAGGAGGAACGTAGGGAAAGGGGCCGGTCCCTGCGAATCCGGGAAGGAACGTAGACAGAGGGCCAGTCCCTTTGAATCGAGGAGGAACGTAGAGAGGGACATAGAGATTTGAATGAGAAACAGTCCCTTGTAATTGGGGACACCTAGGAGGAACGTCAGGAGAGGGCCAGTCCCTGCGAATCTAGGAGGAACGTAGAGAGTGAGCCAGACCCTGCGAATCAAGGAGGAACGTAGAGAGCGAGCCAGACCCTGCGAATCAAGGAGGAACGTAGAGAGGGAGCCAGCCCCTGCGAATCAAGGAGGAAAGTAGAGAGAGAGCCAGCCCCTGCGAATCAGAGACAGTTGGGAGGAATGAAGAGGGACAGACCCTCCAAATCAGGGACATATTGTATTTTTACACACACACTAGTCCAGGTTCAGCTAGGATTTGCATCTTCAGCTGCTTTGATTTGAAGATTCTAAGGTCCACAATGGACAGAAGCTCGGCGGATGGCCAATCAGAATAATATGCAATATACTTATAAAATATGATGTGATGGTCAGCTCCAGAGAATCTGAACTGGTTTTGATAACAGGAAGTCCATACAGAAAGCTACAGAAACAGTAGCTATCTCCAGAAAATTCTAGTTACCCAGCTGTCACACCGACCCCCTGGGATCATTAAGGGGCTTTCATGGGGGACACTTGTTCTGGTGACAACTGATGCAATTTACATGAACAGCAATCAATAATCTGAAATACCAGATCAGTTTGTTTACAGTGTTATCATGTCGTCACATTTCCCAGGCCTGCAATCAGGAGCAGCACGAAATAGACGTGGACTTTATTCTGCGTAGGAAGAATACTGCAGTCAGCATTGGTGGGGACGCCAGTTACACCTCTCCCAGTCTACCTGAATGGAAAACTAATTACACACAGACCATGCTGATAGACTTCTGGAAGTGCCGATTGCTCGGCTGCTATTTCTTTTTAATGTATATGCCCCCCCCCCCCCTCTATTGCTTGAAAGCATGTGAGCCAGGCAACCAGCATTCTCTGTAATTGATCAGCAGTTGCAGGCCACGTTTGGGGAATGCTGGGTATGCAGGGAGCTGCCATACACATGCTATGTTTAAAGGTGGCAATGAGGACAAATGAAGAGGAAATGGGGGGGGGGGGGGAGTCATGTGATAGGACTCAGCCCTAATGATTGGTTAACATGCAGGCATGTGTTTCCACCCCTGGGGAACATTTCCAGTATTACTTTAATGTTTAGGCAGCCAGTGAAAGGGAAGTGCTGGTGGCCTATGGCTTTTTTACACTTAAGCATGTTCAGCAAGGCATCAGTAAAGGCCAGTCAGACTAAAAACCAACTCAAATATTTGGCTATTATTGATAACATTTTGTCTATGAAAATTAAATACAGAGTGAATTTTAAGGTATGAACAGACCCTAAATCTACCTTTTAATTTTAGTTTTTAGTGTATAAGTTCTGTGAATGTGACAGAATTCTGTGTCATTCCGTTCAGCCTTCACAAATGACAGCAAAGCCGTAGGTAGGTTCTACGTCTCCGGAGTTGTAGCTCAAACAGGGCCATGAATTTTGTGTGTGACTAAGGAGTCACATGGGGAGTGTCACATGGGGAGAGTCACATGGGGAGAGTCACATGGTCCTCCATACCTAGGAGTACGGGGTATTTGGTTCAGGTTCTATCAGGCAGAGAAAAGAAGGATGGGTGTGTGGTGGTGCAATTGACAAATTATCTGGGAAATATTACCGGCTTTTTTCTGGTCTTTTGCCTATTAATGTGATTGATTTTAATACTGATTTTTGCCCAAAGTGCAGGTACAATACCAGCCAGGTGGCAACCTTGAACTGGAGGCAAATATAAATTAAAATGCCTTGCTGTGCTCTGAATGGTCAAAACTCAAATTTGCTTTAATCTATTTCTAAAACTAAACCCATCGATTTAACAAGGTCGGATGTGGTGCCTGCCTTGGTTTTCTTTTAATATCTTTGCTGACCGTTGTCACCTAATGGATATGAATAATTACAGCATTGAATAGGAGAAGTTTCCAATATTTCCTGGGGTTCCAGTTTAACAGACAGCTTTGTACACTGCAATGATGGAAGATATTTCCACACCATAAACACAAACATGTTAGAGATATTACATTTCCATTGGTTGTAAGGATGAATGAAGGTCCTTATCAGCCTTACACAGCTCAGTAGTTACACACCGGGCTATAGATTACTAGAACATTGTGCAGTATAGAGTTACTTTACTATATATATTTTAATAAAACAAATTCCTGCATATCAGCATTGCATATGTGCTATGTGCATTCTAAATAAAAGAAGGAGCTCAACAATCTGTCTACAGCTGATGAGCCCTGCACAGCAGACCACCCCCTCCCCTTCTATTCAGCAAACCAACAATCTAAGAGACAATATAATCATTCACGCTGTGCATGCTGGTATTCCTATCAGAATGCCAAGTGTGCTTTAGAAACTCATGGAGTTATTCTAAAGTAACTACTTCATTGTAAATCAAAGATTTTATACAAGTAGTCAGGACAGGAAGGGTAAAGTCAGCCAGACTGACCTGCATGCTAGAAGAGAGCTGACTCAGCAGAGGTGCTGCTGAGCCTTCATTGACCAATGAGAATGCAGGGGGTGTGGCCTATTGCACAGAAGTGTATGGAAGGTATTTTTTTAATGAGGGTCTATTAAAGGTAAAAAAAGGTTTAAGCTTGAGGAATCCCCATATAATGATACATTAATGGGTAGTTTAAGGCTTCATCATCACACTGATAGTGGAGGGAAATCCTGTTCTGAGGGCTCAATCAGATGTATACATTACAGAGCATTGCCATGCCATTCATTGCCAATGCAATGCACAACCGCCCACCTATCATGTGTTGTGGCGCACCGGTGTGAACTATTTAAGTGCCTCGGGGTGCTTTACACACATTCCCATTAAAGGTAAGAAGTTAAAAAAGTCAGACTCACTCAGTGCACAATCTGTAGATCTCCAAATAAGCAGAGAAAATTCAGCCACACTTATGGCAGCCCCGTGCCTTGCAATTCCAGGACTTGCTGTGCGTTCTGATCTTCAAGCTTGCTGTGTGTTCTGATCTTCAATCTTGCTGTGTATTCTGACTTTCTGGCTGCCTGTTAGATAACCCCAGCAGGCTCTGTGTTCTGCCCCTTTAGCTTGCTGTGTGTTCTGATCCCTGAGCAGGTTCTGTGTAATGTTCTGTCTGCACTTGCTGTGTGTTCTTATCAGGCTCCGTGCTCTTCTCTTTGCGCTTGCTGTGCTTTATGATCCCTTAGCAGGCTCTGTATTCTCCTCCTTGGTCTTGCTGTGCTTTATGATCCTCCAACTGGCTCTGTGTTCTGATTTCCCTAGCCAGGATTGCAATGTGTTTTTCAGTAAAGCTGTGCTTGGACTTCCTCATACAGGGCTGTCCTGGCAGATAAAAGAAAGTTCCTGCAGCCAGCCCTGCACACACCCTGCACAGGTGTCTCTTAAAGGGACAGCACACTATTTATTTACCTGATCCTATCTGTATGCCTTTTAACAGCCACCAAAATATTAGCATTTGCAGTATGTGAATGGGGGTATTAGCAATCTGCTTTGTTCGTTGTCAGATTGCTATCAGCACTTTGTACACATTGAAGCTGTTATTGCACAGTGATTACATGATAGCCGGGTACAAAGTGAAATGGGTCAAAGGTTTTATGTAATAATACCATCTGCATTTGTAAATATAAGAATATCAGGAACAAATCAGGACAGGAGATATGTATAATGAATGGGAGGGAAAAGAAAACAATTGCACACTGTGTGTTTAGTGCCTTGTTGTGCCTAAAGATTGTAAGCTCTTCAGGGCAGGTTATTGTACAGCGCTGGGTAATATGTTGGTGCTATATAAATCTTGTTTATCAATTATAATAATAATACTAATATGGCAACCAACAAATAGGTTGCAAAGTTGTATATATACCAGATATTATAAACTATAAATAAATAAATAAATAAATGTTATCATTAACAGTACCATACCAGCATTACTCCCTGCTCCTTATTTAAAAGGGGACCCATAAATGTTTTTAAAAAGACACCTTTGGGGGTAAATATTGTGCAGTTGTAAAAGGTGGCAATATTTAAAGAGCTATAACCCATCTGTTCACATATGTAGGTGTTTTGCTATTTAAAAACAAAAAAGATCTGAATATTTACCTGTTTGCTCTCTGGTTAATTATTTAAAATCTAAATATATGTATTCTTTAGGGATAAAAAATTTTTTGGCAATTAGAAGAAATGTCTAAAAAGTCAAATTTTTAATGTGAAATAAAGTTTGAAACTTTGTTCTTTAAAATTTGATTTGTTTGAGGAGTGCTGCCTAAAAAGTTCCTAATTTTGTTTGATGGTCTTGTCATTATAAAGGTGTTCCCAACATTCCTAAAATTATCTGGAACTCCAATCAGATTAGATCCGGTTGTTCCAATTTAATTTACCAAGACATCCAATCCGAAACCCAACAATTTGACACCGGTCTAGTAAGGCTTTGGGAGTTTATTACTTATCTGAAAGTGTGGTGCCTTTAATATGGGCAATGCTAGGATAGCGTACCAGGCATCAATACAGGCATTGTATGTACATTATTATAAACTCGTATTATTGAAATGAAATGGATTTATCATCAAGGTGATGGAAAGTTCTGTTATAAATGAAAGATTTAGTTATGATCTCTGCAGAGAGGACAATAATAAGGATACAGTATTCAGTCTTGTAAATGGTATGCTGTTCATATTGCTATTGTTTTCATCGGGTTTGATAGAATAGGAGCCCCCTTTATATTAGTTTTAGTGTTTTGGTTTTATCTTCTGTATATTTGTTTTTGTTCTGTTTGTTTGTTTTTTTTCTATGAATATTGTTGTTTGATTTTTATGTGTTACCTTTTTAATGTTTTATCATTTATATCCATTTTTTTCATTGCTTTAGCTTTTTTTCTATGCAGACTTGAAAATGCTGCTATGTTTCTAACTGCCTGTTAGATATCTGGGCGATATAAGAGAACCTGTGTAGTCAATGTCAGATGCAATTTACAGTATGTGTTCCATCTTGGAACTTGGATCTTGGAAGCAGCATACTTTGGCACAAAACACTGATCTCTACCTAACTGAAGTATCCCGATCTGGTTGTTTTTAAAGGGAGGTTGGAGGGCAGCCTGGGATCCTTTTCTGCAATCTCTATGATCCATTGGGGTCACTGGTTTTGCTGGAGGCTGATTGCCCTTAGATTGGCCCTAATGGTAAGTTTCCACAGTGAACTAGTGGGGTCTATTTTTCTAGGTGATTCTTGTTGCCATCCTTTATTATATTTGCAGCTTGTGTTTTTGGCTTTGTATGCCTGTGCAGATTTTTTGGGGCAGCAATGTAACCACTTGAATCCCTGAACTTTTTTCCCTGTAATAGTCCCAGGGCTCAGGGAGAACTGCATTTTTCTTTGTACATTGCACCGCATACAGGAAAAAAATAATTTGTTTAAACTGTTAGCATAACGCTCAGATAAGATCAAATTGGATTGGCATGGACCCAAATTATCACGAAGGTGCCTTTTCACAGGTGTGTGATTGCTAAAAATCTAGATGACTTTGTTTTCTTTTCGTGGCATTTTGCAGTATACTCAGGATTCATTTTGAGAGGGAATTCTTTAAAAATTCTTTATTTTTATTTTAATATACTTGATTATGTATTTATTTTAATATTTTTTACACTTTTGTCTTCACTTTTTCCTACATAGGGGGTCTAGATTTGGTTAGTGGATCATCCAGACTTCTCAGATCTGCAGCAATAGATAAGTGATCCATTTGTGGTTGGAATCAGCCTGCAATGGATCACCATAGAAGTGATCTTGCTTTCACCCATCCCCTGCCCTGTCACTTTTGGGCTTCTGCTGCCCCTTCTGTACTTTGCTTTTGCACTGTCTATTCCATACCTTTACCCACCCAGATTTGCCTCTGCTGTATCTTCACCCAACCCTGCTCTGTTACGTCTGTACCTTTGCCCACCCTGCCATGTTTCCTCTGTTCCATTGCCTGCATGGTCTCTGCTGTACTATGCCTAAGATGAGCCACTCAAATCAGGGCTATCCCAAGAGCTATTGCCACTCATTTCTTATAAAGAAAGACTGGAGAAGTGGCTCGGTTACTAATATTTCTGCACATGATAGCATAGTGATGCCAGGTTGTATGTTGTACACCTGGGTAAGAATTTACCTGTGTCGGGGGTATTTAAAGCGGCATAACCACCCTGCAAATGGATGGGAAATGGATACCCAGAATTAAATACGTATTCAATAAGGATATCACACATTGTAAGTGTGTACACCACTGCATTACATTTAATAATGCATATATATATATATATATATATATATATATAGGATACATATAGGATAAAGCTTTCATCAGGGATGTCCGTACATAAACTGCGATTATTTGACCTTTTGCTATTTTGTTATTTTTCTGTAAGTAATAGAACCTCCACAATGCATTGGGAGAGGCGGGTGGGTAGGTAATGTGTATTACCTACCCACTGGTAAGGATTATTATTGCTGGGTCATAATTTGGCAATTAAATTATCTCTTTGCCCTATTAGCCTATGGCAGTGCCTGCTGGGGGTGTCGTGCTTGCTTCAGAGAGTTTGGAGTGTCTTGCTTACGGTACCAAAATAGCCTGGATACTTTTGGTAATTCACTAATTGCCTGTTCTAATTACCTGGAGTCGCTCTTTCTGCCTGCACAGACAGAATTTGGCCAGGCAGCCTAGTCCGTGCCTTTATGGCCAGCCATGAAAATACCATGCAATGATTTATTTCTGTGTTGCTGGTGGGGTTAGCAACCAATGTCAGATTTTACCATCATTAGATCAACATGCTGGTTTCTACTGGGCTATCTGCTACCAGCCAAACCTTGCGACTCTTGTCCGTGCACATTCATTACATTGAAGGAGAGATGGGGCGGGGGATTGGGAGAGGAATGAATATTCTAATGACACAGAAAAACAGGTTTACCTTCAATGGACAAGCTGATTGTCTTTAGTCAGAGGAAAGTTTATGTAGCTAAGCTACGAGTTTCATCAACGTGCACCTTACACGTATTGTCAGTAAGTATATATAGCACAGATGGGAATTATTGCTGGGAGAGCTCACCGGCAGAATCACAGAGCTATTCCCTACAGTCTACATATACTGTGTACCATATTCTGTAATATATATAAATATATATATCCAAAATCCACCCCTATCTGTCCCCTGAGACCACCAAACTCCTTGTACAAGGAGTTATCATCTCTAATCTGGACTACTGTAACCTCCTCCTCTCTGGTATTCCACTAACCCGACTCTCTCCTCCACAATCTATTATGAATGCTGCAGCCAGACTTATCCATCCTTGCCACCTACCTACCCACCAACCTACCTACCCTATACACAGCTTTCCCACCATTCCTCTTCTGCTGTCTCTCTTTGTAGTTCTCTTCATTGGCTTCCATTTCACCTTCAAATTCATCTCCTGTGCTTTGCCTTCAAATCTCTCCACAGCTCATGTCCCACTTTTCTTTCTGATACACAAATCCCTCCATAGTTCTCCATAGTCCGAACTTATGAACCCCCCCCCCCCAAGCTGCTCTCTTCACTCCTCCAATGACCTACTAATGACTTCCTCACTCATAACCTCCTCACACGCACGGCTCAAAGACTTTTCTAGAGCTGCCCCAACTCTCTGGAATTGCCTATTTGGCTTGCTCCTACTTTCGGCTTATTTAAAAGAGCCCTCAAAATCCATCTTTTCATACTCACCTACCCGTCTTTTTCTGTCACCCTCACTACTTCCCACCATTCCATATCCCCTTTTTTTGTGTGATACTTGCCCCACCTTCTAGATTGTAAGCTCCTCGGGGCAGGATCACCTCCTCCTCCTCCTGTGTCATTGTTTGTATCTGTTTGCATCAGAATTCAAAATTTACACTGGAAATGATAGCTTTACACTGGATTTCCATCACTTGTATTGGCAGCGGTCATCAGGGTACAATATGGGGCAATGTACAGGTAAGTGCTGGAGCATGTCTTCCAATGTCAGGTATGACATAGGTGGACATTGCAGGATACATCAGGGGTCTGCATGTACTTTATACATAGTTAAGAATGTGAATGTTGCCCACTCCTGTGTACAATATACAGATCTCCATCCGCCATAGAAAATGGGTTGAGGTGCTGACAGAGGTGAGGGAGAAGCAGCAAAACGCAAACATTCTGATTGTGAATTCCCTCGGGCAGACACACCCTGACACAGGGGACCTCTAACCTTCTTAAATCATTCATCTCATGTCCTTCTCTAACCTCTGCCTAAAGAGGACCTGTCCGTAGCTTTAATATTTCTGCATCAATAAATTCCACGACATGTGACACGTCTCAACTTCTATCTTTTGAACCTTAAAACGCCATCCTTAAAGCAGACCTAAACATTTTAATTTTACTAAAAAGGGTGAACAACCTATATATGTAAAGGAAAAAAGTTTGCAACACCCTTTTTTTAAAAATATAATTATATTATATAATAATTATAATAATTTTTTAAAAAAGGGTGTAGCACCGCCCTTTTTAGTCTTGATTGGCGCATCGTTCAAGACTGAATGGGAGCGCAGAGCCTCCCGGGATACCTATGTCATGTATTTTGGGAGGGTCTGGGTGCTCTGTCTGCACATGCCTAATTTCAGGCAGGCGCAGAAGAGGCATTTTTTCCTCTAAGGAGAACGAGATGCCAATCACACGCATGCGCAGTGAGATTGGTTCTTTTTTTTTTTGCCCTTTACAGCAGGCTACGTCACCCGATCCCACACCTGCGCAGGAAGAGAAGATCGAAGATGGCGCACCCAGTGCTTCCTCTGCGCCCGGCCAAAGAGGAATTCTAGGATGACGCAGGACCGGATCAAGGCAAGGACCAGCGCCATCGAGGGATCTGCGTGATTAAAGGTAAATTTGATTTTTTTATTTTCAGTTTAGTTCAATTTTCTGCTTTAAACTCCAATCTGGTGGCTCTGCCTAGGCTGAGATGATGTCATCAGTCTACTGCAGGCAAGAGGAAGCATTTCCTAAGTCTCATAAGTGATCAGACTGCAACATTGTAAGTTTGTTGCAAGTCACAGAGTAAGCAGATGTAACAAGGGCTGATCTGTGTCAGATATTCAAGAACAGATGAGCTGCAAAGCACCAGACTGTCATCTCCGAGCCAGCATCTGAGTCCAAAAGTGGATGGAGAATCTGAACAAATGGTTCCATCCTTCCATGGAGAAACCCAAATGAAGGCGTTGTCAGAGGGAGTAGTGTGATCCTTGTAAGAAGTATTAAATACCTGAAAGTGTTCCACTGACACATAACTTAAATATTAAATCTGATGCTTGGCCCATGCTAAATCCTAGTTAAGCTGTATTCTGAATGGCCTCAAATTAAAGCCCAAAGAAATGTAATCTGAGCGTTCCCCAACTGCACCTTCTGCCAGCTATCAATACTTAAGGGATGTTGGACAGCACTGAGTCATAAGGCAAGAGGCTGTAGTCCTTTAGTGGCCATGCATATTCCCAAGTAAAAGGAGATTCCTTATTAGACCTCTCAGTGTTCTAACCACTCCAGGCAAAACACCAAGCAGCTTACATTGTGTTCTGATCATGTGATGCGTGGCATCCTTATCACATGATGAGGCAAATGCAAGTTAAGTGGGTAAGCTTTAATTCCTTGCATCCAGGAGGCTGGCTCTAGGGGTCGGGGGTTCAATGTGGGGTTTGGATGAAAACTGGGGTAATATAGTAGGTGCAATACATGAATGGCTAGTATCACACTCCAACCAATTGTGGCCAGATCAGATGAAGATATTTGTAGATACCTGATCTTTAATGCAATGTGTCACCTCATCGCGGGCTTGCTGGTCTCCCTTTAGCAAATATGGGGATGGGTTAGAAGCTCTGTTGGAATTTTATTGCAGTACATTTTGATGTAATATTTTATTGGTGCTTTTCAGATTTGTGTCACCATTTGTTCCTCCAATCTGTCAGATATCATCATCTATTGTTCGGGTAGATGAATAAAATTTTAAATGCACTTTACTGAAGAAACACTGGTGACCTGAGGAACCCCTACTGTATATCTTGCCGGTAGCTTGGTTTGTCTGCTACACCGTCCTGACCTTCGTACCAGTAGGGTGGTGAACCTCTGTGAGTGCATAGACAAACATCATAATCAGTAATCGAGAGATAGGAGATGTGAACACCAAAGAGAACTTTGGGCTAATGTACTGAGGTGGCTCCTGAGCCATTAATCTTGGACAAAGTTCTGGGACACCCGGGGATCTCCATAGATAAAGGACAGGAAGCCAGGCTGTCGTAGCTATACAGACGTAGCTATAAATATGAAAATGTGAAACTGGAATCTTGTCTATATTATCCCTTTTCTAGTTTGATATCTGAAAGGAACAATCAGCTCAAAAAGGATATTTTAGTTACAGACCGAGGCTGGTGGGCTGAATTGGTCCCTGGTGTTATATATGGCTAGGATATTTCAACAGCCAGGTTTTCCTGAAATAATTTTCAATTGTGTTTGAGACTGGCCCACATGGAATCAGTAGGTGTTTAGAGCCACCTATACAATAGTGGGAACCCCTTATATTGTGCACCGAAGGTATAGAAGTTGAAGGAATTGGGATGGCGTGAGACAATCATCATGTAAAGACAGTGCAGGGATGGTAAAATCCCCTTATATTGGGCACAGCAGGTACAGACCTAGGACTCTGGGGATCATGGGAGCTCATCAGACTCGTGAACTCTGGGAACTGATCACAACAGGTGCTATTAATGATCACAACAGGTGCACAGACCTGGGAACTGATCACAGGAATGGTCGGAGGTGCTCTTAATGATCACAACAGGTGCACAGACCTGAGAACTGATCACAGGAATGGTCGGAGGTGCTC
>NC_092858.1:174799240-174823512 GCF_032062135.1 Pyxicephalus adspersus
CCCAGCAGGCGTACAAATCTAAGAACTCAAAGCCGAGATAGATGACACTGTCAGCAAGTTTATATCTTCATCACCTACCAAACAAGAATATATTTGTTTGGCATTGTTTTATTATCTGATTCACTGTTGTGAATTTATTGGTGATTTTCCAGTTTCTATGATGGATCCCAGTTGAGCTGTATATTCTTTAGGCAGAAGATATGCAGCAGCATCTACAGGACTGTCATCAGAAATGTATGGGCGCCATAATAAGGCAAACTCCCTGGGTCCCCTCTTCTCCATGTCTAAAAGTTCTAACATTGGAAAATTCAAGCTCTTCTCTTCAGGGCCCCTTGTCCCCCCAGTGATGGCGGCCCTAGTCTTCAATATTTCTATATGTCAGGGATATAAGGCTGTGTACACATGTGCAATAATTGTTATTGGAAAGGATTATGATAGACTGCATGATGCATGAACAAGTGTTTCACATACAGCACTGGTCTGCTCTATGGAGAAAGGAGGGAGGAGAATGACGGAGCGGCACCCTGCTGTGCTCTCTCCCCTTCACTTACATTATGATCCTTCGTGAATCTGCCAGAATAGATCAATGAACAACAAGTGCTGTACACATGCCAGATTCTCGTCCGATTTTGGTCCGGAGGCAAATATTGGACGAGAACCATCTGACGTGTGAGAAAAGTTTGTTTTCTACATTAACTGCTCATTTGATTGGTGCTATAATTTGGTATTTTATATAAAACAATCTGATTTATAGCATTCGTATTGAGTATTATACACAAAGTACTGTTGTCATAAATAAATTCTGTGAAGTGTTCTGAGGGTATATATAAGCATTATATACAATATAAAGTGCTCTGTAATCGGAAATCTATTTATATTCATTGGGGAGCATTGTGGATTTGCTTATATAGAATTATAAGTGTCAGATGTATCTGGTCTATGGGGTCTTATGCTGATGAATTGGAATAGCCTTTCTTTAGTGGAGTTTGCAGGTTCTCCCTGTGTTTGTGTGGGTTTCCTCCGGGTTCTCTTGTTTTCCTCCCACATTCAAAAAACATGCAGTTAGGTTAATTGGCTTCCCCCCAAAATTGTCCTTAGACTGTAATAATGACATATGACTATGGTAGGGACATTAGATTGTGAGCTCCTTTGAGGGACAGCTAGTGACATGACTATGGACATTGTACATCGCTGCATATTATGTTAGCGCTATATAAATACTGTGTATTAATAATTCTTATTACCCAGGAGGGACCCTTAATTTTTAGGAACCTCTGTAAAAATCATTGATAACACAGACTATGAAAATTTCAAAGTCCTCTTCAATGTGAAGAAAGTGCTGCTGTGAGAAGCTTGTTAGATCAGGAACGTTCCTGCCTAAATAAAGAGAAGATATCGGTTTATATCTCAGGGTGCATTGTTCTGATGGTATAATAAACCTGAGATGTAACTATGGAGCATGGATTCTAATCTTATTTGTTGTGACAGGTGGAATCTCCCGTTGCATTAGTTGGCATCAGAAATGTTTTCATTTACATTTATAGTCAGTAGACAAATGTCTCTGTACAATTGTGGTCAGGGGAGAAATTCTTCCTCTTTGGTAGTCATTGTAGGTAGGAGATCAGCTTGTCGTTGTTTGGAAAACCACAGCAAGGGACAACCTGACGCTGGCTCAAAGTTAGAGCTCTTCCGCCCTCTAGTGTTTATTAGAGGAACAACTACAAGCTGATTTAAGACAAAATAATTTCTAGTTTACCAGATGGATAAAGAATGGTAAGTGGTAAAATCCTGGACCTACTGGAAGGATTAACGGGTAATAAAACTATTTTAACTATAAATTAAAAATTATGAAGATTTGATGGGATGTGATCAATGTCCTGTTGTGTCTCTAGGACAGATCTTGCAGGGGAAGCTCTCGAGAACACAGTCTGTGTCTCAAGGACAGCAAATAAAGAGACATCTATGGCATATTCTGCCAAGGATCCCAAAATTCTCCCCTGTAGACAGCACTAAGTGTAAAACTTTTTTCCAATAAGAGAGACAGAAGGGTTTGTTGGCATAAACTTTCAAACAAATTTTTACTTAATGGTTATTGAACACATAATGACATGTTATTAATTTATAACAAAACAACATAAAGTGACATAAAGTAACACTTATCAGTGAAGGGCCAATTGGTGATAATAAACATTCAACTTCTAATATAAGACAATACAAAGCTAGAAGTTAAAACTTATCCCAGAGCCTTGGTATTCATACCTAGGTAGGCACCAAAAAGAAAAAGATACCAATAAATGATTGCAGCCGTCTTTTAATGTCTTTTAATGTAACCCGACGCATTTTGCCTATAACTATGGCTTACTCAGCAGTATTAGTGGCTAGCTTAGAGGTAGTATAACACTTCCACAGGAAGGTACCGATAGAGAAGTTAAAATGTCAAATATAAGCCAATGTGGGAGACTTGGATTCCTGTGGGAACCAGAGGAACCTGTATAAGAAAAGAGAGTATATCCCCGAGGACAGTGCTTGATTATCTACTGTGGTAGTTGCCAAGCCAATTAGGAAAATTAAATGGAGAGGAAAGAAAGAGGCTTTTTATGGCAAACTGGTTTTGTTAAAAAGTATATATAAAATCGTTTCTTCTAAACAAAATGAACAAGAAAAATAACATACAAAACATTCATTATATGCACAATAACATTTGTCCCCCCACAGGGGACAGTCAGCTTCTACACAAAGTATATGTATTGGGTTTCTTACATTTTTGAAGCCCAATATAGACAGACCATACACTCCTGTTTAATTAATCAATGCAAAGTTAAAGTCTCAATCCCGATGCATTTTGCCCAAGAGGGGTTCCTCAGGGGATTAGGAGACTTAGTATGTTTTATGGGTTTTAGCCATAGGAAGAGATATGATATTTCCTGTTAGTCCCGGATGTGTGTTAGTCAGGATGGTAGCAGAAAGGTTTGGACACTCTAACGAAGGAGAAAAATATACATAAAGGGAATGCAAAAGATTTATTGCTCATACATATTAATTTGTATGGTCTGTCTATATTGGGCTTCAAAAACTATGTAAGAAACCCAATACATATACTTTGTGTACAAAGTTGACTGTCCCCTGTGGGTGGGACAAATATTATTGTGCATATAATGTATATTATTTTTCTTGTTCACTTTGTTTAGAATAAAGGATTTTATATGTACTTTTTAACAAACTCATTTTGCCATAAAAAGCTGCTTTCTTTCCTCTCCATTTAACCAGAGGAACCTTTTTTCCTTAGTTTTAATGTATTGTTGAGAATCATTGATGTACATAAACTTCCTAAGGAAGAATTTGATTTAAATCTGATAAGCTATGCCTGCGGTTCAGCCTGTTCAATACTGCCATGTGTATGGAATGGTTATATATGGCTACATATATGTGCAATAACCATTAGATAAAAAATTGTTTAAAAGTCTTTGCCAACAAACCCCTTTGTCTCTTCTCTAAACATTCTTTGTTCTTTAGTCAGGGGTTGACTTAACATCACCTAATGGTTTACATGATTTAAATAAGATTTGTTTTTTCAGCAGGCAAAGGGAAGGTGGTGAATATGTGGAATAGAGACATAACATATTCTAATATCAGGCAAACATTTCTATTGTATTTGTTGAGTTCTCATTTTTTGAAGCCTCCCTAGAAGGTGACCATAGATGTTGCTCTCCATGATGGTTGTAATGTCGCCCTTGGAGGAGAGGCAGCGGAATACAGAGAAGATACTGGATGGCTTCACCCTGGTGGGTGTCATCATGGGATTTGGCATAAGTAAACCAACAGAATAGGAAATGTAGACTGTAAATGGCTTACCTTATCCAGGAGAACATTCTGCCACATGCGGAACATGTTTAGGAAGCTTCTGTCTCTGGCTGCGAAAGATGTGAAGAAGTACTGCAGGAAAAAAGGAAAGGCAATAGTAAATAAATGCATAGAACACAATTTTTAAGCTGAATGTTCCCTTCAGCATTCCCTTTTCATTAATCTGCCCTTCAACTTCCCCTTCAGTCTTTAACAGTTGGACAGGCGGCTCTCCTGAACTGAAACTGACTTTCTTTACAATGCACATTAGAAGCTGCAGAAAGTCAGATAAAGCCCGCCTTATTTCCTGGCTAGAGGATGTCCGGCTTCATCTAGCTTTTCAGGAAACAATGAACAGCACCCTGTCAACTCCACCAACCCAATATGAAATGCCTGCATTGCCTAGACACCTAGTGATGATTTCACTGGATGAAAAATTAATTATATGTAATGTGTCAGCCCTATATAAATACATTATACAAACTCTCTCCTCTACAATCTATTGAATGCTGAATTCAATGAATGCTGCAGCCAGACTTATCCATCCTTCCCACCTACCAACCTACCTACAGCCTCCCCACCTACCGACCTACCTACAGCCTCCCCACCTACCGACCTACCTACACAGCCTTCCCACCTACCTACCCCATACACAGCCTTCCCACCACTCCTTATGTGCTGCCTCTCTTTGTAGTTCTCTTCATTGGCTTCAATATCAGCTTAGAAACAAATCCAAGCTTCTGTGCTTTGCCTTCAAATCCCTCCATAGCTCTTGTCCCACTTTCTGAAAGGTTTCTTACCTGATACTCCCCATAGCTGCTCTCTTCGTTCCTCCAATGACCTAATAATGACTTTCTCACTCATACCCTCATCACACGCACGGCTCCAAGACTTTTCTAGCGCTGTCCCGACTCTCTGGAGTGGTCTTCCTCATCCTATTCAGCTTGCTTCTACTTTCTGCTCATTTAAAAGTGAACTCAAAACGCAACGCTTCAACCACACCAACCTTCTTCTGTCTCCTAAACCCTCACTACTACCCACCACTACATATCCCCTCCTATTGTGTGATACTTCCCCCACCTCTTAGATTGTAAGTTCTTTAGAGTAGGGTCCTCTCCTCCTCCTGTGTCATTGTCTGTATCTGTCTGTCATTTCTAACCTCTATTTAATGTACAGCGCGGCGTAATATGTTGGCGCTATAAAAATAAAGTTTAATGATAATAATAGTACAGTAATAATAATGTCATGAGAAAATAAAAGTTTTAACATTTTATTATATTGATAAAGGGAGGGGGTGTTGAGAAAAGTAAATATAAGTAGATTCAACTTTAATATTATTAAAGTGACACAACAGTGTCATAACATAAACCTTTGAAATAGTGAATGAAATCATTCAACAAAACCTCCTGTACAAACCTGTCTCTGTACAGCACTGCTGTATATGTCAGAGCTATATAAATGTATAATATTAGTGTGTGACTGTGGGGGGACATTAGAGTGTCAGCTCCTCTGTACAGAGACTGTTGGGACTGGCTCAGTGTTCTCCAGGCTGATGATATTTAGATACCTTCTCGCTCTCCGTGCTGATCTGGATAGCGTTGGGGATGAGTCGGGCTGTCTTCTCCTTTGTCATGGAGGTGACGTCTCTCAGTGGAAGACATATCTACAAATATAGAAATTTAAGAATGGTACTTGGTCCAGCACTGAAGGAACTGAATATGAAACCTGTGTTGGGTAATGGTTGGGTTTGGAATAGAACTTTTTGCCAACGGTGAGGGTTTACAATGTAAAAATATTCACATCAACAGCCAAACATGACCGTCATTGTCTCACAACACAATTAGCTTAAATCAGACTGCTGGAGCTGGTAGCGATTAACTTCATTTAATTCCCTATTAGTGTGAAAGTAAATAAAATTAATTACTGTTTATATCATTGGTAAATACCATGCTTGTAAACTGTAAAGTTGCAAGCAGCTGGGATTGTAAGGAAGCCCCTATACCCAGAACACAGATCCAATCATCACATGTTGCTCCCAGGCAGAGGTGTTAGAAGGATGGAACCTCAGGGGGGGGGGCTCTGCCCATTTCAGATGATGTCAAGCTTGGATTGGGTAGCACCACCTAGGAGGTCCTCTGAGCTCACATATAACATTTATATGCTCTGTACAGAAAGCTCTGGGTGACTAAGCCTCAGGGACCAGACTGACAAAATCAGGTAATCTTAAATAGTTCTATTGCTCCATCTAGCTGTTCTGGCCCCTGTGCCAATTCTGCATTAACAGTCATTAGTCCACATGAAGAACTTCTAAGCTCACGCAGTGGCTATAGAAACGAACATATCAGGTTGATTCATTTAGAAGTGAAGGAAAAAAAAGTGTCCATGAATCTCCACCATTCCTCCTCTCTGTTGCTTTTATTTACCCGGGAGCATGTTAAAGAGAACCTATCATGGGAGCTACCACTGCTGATAAAAATTACCTTGTAATGAATGCAAAGTCCCCTATCAATGCCCTATAGACTTTTCTATTTGCTTGTTTGTTCTATGTCAGTGGTTGATTAGGTACTAAAGTCATTCTCCATGATGGTGTCCTGGAGAATGCAAGTCAACATAAGTCAAATGCAGCTCTCATATTTTTGTCATCACATGTCCTCTTTAAAGACCTAAACCCAAACATTTTTTTAGGTTTAAACAAGACAGTAAATGGTTAGAATTACTGTCTGAGATCTGTGTCCCATTGAGAGAATAATACAAGGGTTCCCTGGCACACACCAAAAACTATGAACTGTTTTAGAATGGATTCAGCTAAAAAAAAAAAAACTGAGATAAAAACTGCATACCTTGGCAAATACAAGATAATCCACGGTGCTATATCAAGCTACCTCTATACAGTGTGCTCCCAAACTCTGTACTATATGAGTCCATGGGATATATATATAGCGATGATTCAATTCACAGTATTTTACCAGGAGGTGGCGCTCATTCTTCCTAAAAGCACAGTAACACACCAGATGATCAACATAACCCATTGCAGCTGAGGACTTAATCTGTTTTTCACAAAAATGGATTTTGGTTGCACCATTTGTAAATAGTAATAGTAATCGTAAATATGTTAAGTCACACTGTCAACTACTATAGATTGCTTTAAGAAAAAGCTGGATGTTTTTCTAGAAGCACAGAATATAACTGGGGATTAGGGCTCTAAAGTAAAAATAACAGACTGTTGATCCAGGGAACATCCGATGCCTCATGGGATCAGGAAGGAATTTTTTTTTCCTCTTAAAGCAAATTGTACCAGGGTTTTTTTTTGCCTTCCTCTGGACCAACTATGTCTTATGGGGTTTTATATCTGGGATATGTGTATTTCCCTAGGGGTTGAACTTGATGGACCTATGTCTTTTTTCAACCTAACCTACTATGTACCTATGTAAATACCTTCTAGTGTATTCTCACGCTCGCGTGAACCTTATATTGTAAATTTTAAATTGCTGCATTATTAGATCTCTACTCACAGAGAGCAATACTAAACTTATATTCTGCAGGAGGAGATAGGACTTTCTAAATTTTATTTAGGGGGGTGAGACATGTGTCTGCTGGGGGATGCTTGCCATGTCATGGCAAAGGTCACATAATAGGTTTTAAGTTTGTCATGGTCAATGCATTCTTACTGTGGTCTCCCAGCGAAAGATGTTGCTGTGGAAGCAGATCCAGCTCTCGGAGAGGTAAAGCCGGCCTTGCAGCAGGATGTCCTTCTGTAGAGCGCAGGCGTAATCTGAGAGTAAAGACAGACAGGTTATGGAGTGTATGCAGGGAATACTACGCATGATTCAGAATTACAGAGTGTAAAAGAGGGACGTTTAAAAGGCAAACATCAAATCTTAATACAAACATCAATATTAATACAAAAAAGAAAAAACAAAACAAAAAAATTAAAATATGCTTTTTAAATCAATTATATTGTACTGTGAAAAAATAAGTACCCCTTTAGTCCTTCATAGGCTGGTATAACCCTTAATAGCAGAATTTTTTTCTAGTTTAGTGTTTTGTATAACTGTTTACCTTTCTTGACCTCTTCTCAATACAAAATTCCATCAGTTTTAGGATATTTGTAGATTTCCTTCAGAAGGACATGTTCACCCAAAACTTATATCTTATTTATGAGTAGCACTGTCTGCTTTATTCAGTGGTAGGATCCCCATACTATGGTTTGCACTCTTAAAGCTTTGATGCAGCATTACTTAAAATTAAAAAATAATACTGCAGCAATAAGCAGGGCCTTTTTACACCGGGCACGGTAGGGAATGATCTCTGAGAACTCGACAAAAAGACAAAATGGCATTGGGATGGTATAGCTGGCAAAGGAATGGCAACACACATCGTAGGAGCAATACCAATGGGGGAGGCAAATCCTAGAGAAGCATTTCTCCATTATGTTTAAGATCCTCTATAGGCCATGACAGGTTTTCCTGCAGAGACAGGACAGCTGAGACATTTCATCTCACACTGACCCCTTATATGACCCCGGTAATGAGAGTCCCTGACCCCGGTACGGGACATGTACATACATAGAATTCCAGGTCTCATTAGGTGGTCATACATGGAATAATTTGTAATAGAAGTAGATATAAGCGATTGCAAGGAAATGAATCATCATCGATTCAAAGGAAGAAAATAACATTTCTGCCAGGCTTTTAGTTTTATATCCTTTTGGGAAGATTTTCCTATTTGCTATCCCTACGTCCCCAAAAGAAGCATCAGTCATCACTGAACAGTCAGCAAAAATAACAATGCCATAAATTCCAACCCGCTCTATACTAAAATTGCATTTATTTATTTGTGTCCATGTTGGAGCCCTGAAGAAGGAGGACTTTTGCACTCCCCAAATGTATTGGCAATTTCCAGCCTTACAGTCCAAATATTCCCCAAATGTTCTCTATAGACAGTGAGGCTGAGTGTAAAGATTCACTCCAATCATGTGAAAGGTATCTGGATCTGATTAGGTATTTATAGTGAACAGGAATTAGCTTTTCTTGGTATTGGATTTTGAATTATTGGGCCTGATTTATTAAAGCTCTATAAGGCTGGAGAGGATACACTTTCATCAGTGAAACTGGGTAATCTAGTAAACCTGGAATGGATCTGGTCCAGGATTCAAAATATTTGCTAACAAAAAGCAAAGACTAAGAAATCCATTCCAGGTTTTCTGGGTCACTCAGCTTCAATGATGAAAATGTATCCTGTCCAGCCTTATAGAGCTTTAATAAATCAGGCCCATTGAGTCAATCAGCCTCATTGACTGTAAACACAAATCGGTCATGCCTTTACCGTGTCACCGCACACAGCATCTACTCACCCACAATCAGCTTCTCGTTCTCAGGCAAATCTTTGAAAAGTTTACGGAACTCCTCGCTGCGTTGTTTGTAGGTGGAGCTGGAGACCTGCGGGAGGAAAGAGGAAGAGATTATTTTTATATTTGTGTCCAGATTTCCACATATAAAGATCACATACATGATTTGTGTTGGCTCCATCTTCCTGGATCTGGTCCCCGGCACTGTCCTTCATCTCTCCTGCTCTGCAGAGTGTCTGGGATTGGGGATCTCGGGAGGTGACAGATGCTTAACAAGCGGCTGGGTGGTTATAAATTCCCACAGCACAAGTGTGCAGACTCTCTGGGATGACACATTCCAGAGATAATGGAGGAGGACAAATACTAACCCAGGAGAGCTTTAAATATGTAGAACTTTTACTGAGGACACATCATGGTTGCCAAAATGCCACATACACATGCCACATATGGACAGCACGCTGGCTCAGTGGTTAGCACTCTGGCCTTTACAGCACTGGGTCCCAGGTTTGAATCTGGACCAGGACATTATCTGCATGGAGTTTGCAGGTTCTCCCTGTGTCTGTGTGGGTTTCCTCCTGATACTCTAGTTTCCTTCTACATTCCAAAAAAAAGCAGTTAGTTTAATTAGCTTCCCCTTAAAATTGTCTTATGACTATAGTAGGGACATTAGATTGTGAGCTCCTTTGAGGGACAGCTAGTGATATGACTATGGACTTTGTACAGCGCTGCATAACATGCTGGCGCTATATAAATACTGTGTAATAACAATATAGAAAAACATTTGTAGATACCTGACCATTACACCAACTTTATAGCCACTTGGGGATTCAAACGATAGAGTCCAGGTGTCTCCAATGAGGGACCCATTGATCCACCATCATACAACGATATGGCAGACAATTGTGCTCTACCAGCCTTGTGGTCACAGTTGAGTGAGGACCATTTTCTGTTCCCTCATAACTGCTCCCAGGGGTACAACGCGAGCATACAGACATGATTTGATGAGTTTGGTGTAGAGGAATTTCAGAGACTTGCACAGGGCCCTGACTTCAACGCTACTGAACACCTTGGCGGAGAACTGGAACACCAATTGCAGTGAGGTCTCCTCATCTAACATAGTTACATACTTAGACAGGTCCATCAAGTTCAGCCACTAGGGAAATAAAGATATCCCAGATATAAAAACCTATGGACATAGCTGATCCAGAGGAAGGCAAAAAACCCTGGTACAATTTGCTCCAACAGGGGAAAAAATTCCTTCCTGATTCCATGAGGCAATCGGATGTTCCCTGGATCAGCAGTCTTTGTTATCTTTACTTTAAATCTTTAATACTAAGTTATATTCCGTGCTTCTAACATCAGTATTGTCAGTTCTTGTCCCACTTATATTTCTGACCTGGTAAAAAAGTACTACTCCAGCCGCTCTCTCTGCTCCTCCAATGACCTACAAATGACTTCCTCACTCATACCCTCATCACAGGCACGGCTCCAAGACTTCTCTAGAGCTGCCCCAACTCTCTGGAATGGTCTTCCTTGTCCTATTCGTCTTGCTCCTACTTTCTGCTCTTTTAAAAGAGCGCTCAAAACCCATTTTTTCAAACTTGCCTACCCATCTTCTTCTGTCTTTTGAAACCATCACTACTTCCCACCACTACATATCCCCCTCCTATTGTGTGTAAATTACCCCACATACTAGATTGTAAGCTCTTCGGGGCAGGGTCCTCTCCTCCTGTATCACTGTCTGTATTAGTCTGTCATTTGCAATCCCTATTTAATGTACAGCGCTGCGTAATATGTTGGCGCTATATAAATCCTGTTTAATATTATTAATAATAATAATCAGTACCTGACATCACAAATGGCCACAAATTCCTACAGACCCTCTCTAAAATCTCATGGAAGCCCTCCCATACAAGTGGGGGCTGCTACAAAGGGGTAATGATTCCCCAAAGAGGTCCTTTTATTTTTATGGGTTTGGAATGGATGCCCACCAAGCTGACATAGGTGCACTGGCCTGGTGATCACAATCTTTTAGTTTAAGCAGTGTGAGGGTCATTTGAGATTGGTGGTGAGCTGCAGTGTACTGCGGGGGTGTCAACCATGGTTCCAAGATTATGAATCACTTTCTGCATGCAACTCCACATGGCTACAGCAGATCACAGCACACTTCCTAAAAGTAACATGTCATGTTTGGCCACACAAATTGCTTTTTGAAGATTTTTGCCCTATATGTGGTTGCCAGCGGTGCGGTATGTCTGCTCTTATGTAGTTTTATATAATCGGTCTGAAAGAGCCCTTACATTTTAAAGAAAACCCAGTGTCAGCCTAATACGACCTCTCTTGTAAGGTTTTTATGACACAGGAAAATGTTGCTGTCAGATATGGGAAATGTGGCTAGTGACAATCTCTAGGCCACATCTGGTTATTATTAATATTACAAGTATTTATATAGCACCAACATATTATGCAGCACTGTACAAAGTCCATAGTCATGTCACTAGCTGTCCCTCACATTCTAATGTCCCTACCATAGTCATATGCCATTACCACAGTCTAAGGACAACTTTGGGGGAAGCCAATTAACCTTAAGCTACGTACACACGTCAGATTTTTATCGCCCGATAATCGGGCGAAAATCTGCCGTGTGTACAGTCGGTGTCGTCCATCGTCCAGACGACCGACCTGCCGGATCCACGGACGATGGACGACAACCGATCCTAATGAAAGGGAAGGGGAGAGCGCGCAGCAGGGTGCCGCTCCGTCGCTCTCCCCCTCCCCTCTCCATAGAGCATGAATGGTGCTGTATGTACAGCACCGTTCATGCATCGTGCACTCCCTTGTCGTTGGAAAGGATCGTGAAAGATCCTTTCCAACGACAAAAATTGCAAGTGTGTACGCAGCTTAACTGCATATTTTTGGATTGTAGGAGGAAACCAGAGTACCCAGAGGAAACCCACACAAACACTTGGAGAACCTACAAACTCCATGCAGATAGTGTCTTGGTCAAGATTCAAACCTGGGACCTAGGTCAGTGGTTGTGTAGTAATTTGACTCTGAGCCCACAGAAGGTAGAGGGGTAACAAGCAAATTTATCAAGTGAAGTTCCTGCTGGAATGCTTGCTGTGCCATTTAAATTACCTTACAGGGTTTGGCCTCCTTTATTGCTCAAGGTGCAAACTACAAACCATCAAGGACCAGAGCTGAAACCCACCTATCCAGTAGTCTGAGGAGCCAAAACTCCGCCCCCGAGAAGCTGTTTTTCTTCACTTTCATCAGCTTGGTCATTTTTTAATAACTGCTGGCTTCTGGTTTGAGAACCCTAGGTCCTGTGCTACTCACAAGTTATTGGCTCCCTACCCATCCCTCACCTGATATGGATAAACTTAAAGACTGACTCCAGGCATGACGGGCACACATGAAAGCAGCATTCATGCAATGCATGTTAGATGTCTTATTAAAAATGAAACTAGCATAGGTACCTCAATCTGACTGTGGATATTCCATATACACCTGGACCCAGACTGGGAGAGGAAGAGGCAGAACTAACCACCAATCTGGTATGCTTCATGCATGTTAGATGGTGACAGAGTGAGCAGAAGGATTCCCCCATCTGTCTGCTGCTACTCACTCTTGAAGAGATGATGAAAGCAGCACTATCAGTCCTCATTTACTGCTACAAATTACAAATCTTTATTTTTCATCTTTACTAAAGTTGGATACATAGGGCCTAATTTATTAAAGCTCACCAAGGCTGTAAAGCATACACTTTCATCAGTGAAGCTGGGTGATGCAGCAAACCTGGAATGGATCTGGTCCAGGACTCAAAACATTTACTAGCAAACAGTATTTGACTTTGAAGAAATCCATTCTGGGTTTCCTGGATCACCCAGCTTCCACTGACCACTGATGAAAGTGTATCCTCTCTAGCCTTGGAGGGCTTTAATAAATCAGGCCGATACATTTATTAATTGTCACCGGAACCAACTGAACCAGCACTGTCCAAACAGCTCTGTCCTGTTTTATGGAGATTGGAGGAGAAGCAGGAGGTAGCCCGCTGCTTTCTTTCCATAAGTGGTCAGCAGGGACCACCGAGAAATGAGGAGAAACAACTAGAATTAATAGCTTGTCCTGGTGCAGAGTAACAGGGGCCCTCCAGAATCTAGGGACCTCACATACATCAAAAAAATAATATTTTTTTTTTTGCAACCCTGGCCATCATTAGTAATCAACTATGGCACATCGCCACTTGCACATGTGGGACAGGTGTAAAAATGAAAAGTCTTTTTTTACTACTGAAACTTTAGGGACACCTGTACAAGTGATAAATATTATGGGTAGTGGGAGGGCCCTTTATGAGGACCAATGCCCAAAAAGTGACAAAATCCTATTAAGCTTGTGACATTAACGTGTATAAAATGAACAGAAATACAATAAAATGTTGCAATGATAAAGAACAAAGTTCAATAACTTATAACAACCAATCAGATGTTACTCAATTTTGGAGATGATTTCTGATTGGTTGCTGTGGGTTGTTCTGTACCCAGTGGGAGTGCTTGTATTATATCTGCTTCTCCTTGGTAAGGATATGGGAGGATTAGCTATAAAACACAGTAATTACACTGCGGCTGTGGGGTTATATCTGCGTTCTTCGGAGCAGAACAAGCAGCTAGGCGGATCTGTTACATTATAATCAGAAAGACAATGATGGCTGTGTGACGAGACGTGACAGGTTCTCGGAGTATTACATGACATAATAAATAATAAATGGCTCATCACAGTCACGGATCCTTCCAGATGACGGGTTTTATAGGACGAGGCTGACTGCAGAGGATGCATATAAATGCTCTTTGCTAATCCATCCAAATTGATATTTGGGAATGAAGATCTAAGCCTGATGTCTAATATCTCACATACGCTTTACTATGTTTATGTAGTTACAAAAGTGATTTCCAACATTTTTACATCAGACTGTTTTAAAGTCTTGGTGATCCTGACATTAGGGTCAGGCACTTCTTGGTATGGGGTCCTCTCCTCCTCCTGTGTCACTTTCTGTCATTTGCAACCCCTATTTAATGTACAGCGCTGCATAATATGTTGGCACTATATAAATCCTGTTTATTAATCATATTAATATTGAGTGACAATATTAATATGCCAATTGTGCTTTTATGTGGTCAGCCTGTCACATGCTGTCACTACCAGGAAACTGATCCAGGGCAATAAAGGGTAGCTAACACTGGGGTGAGTGCATAGTGACTGAAAAATTCTAAGGGGACTAAATCTTAACCTGGCCAATCAAGTTAGCCAAAGTTGTGACATTTGGAAGAGGCATAGAGATAGATGGTGCTACCTGCACATTTTCATATCATTACAGTCTGCAGAAATAATTATTAAACAGTATTTATATAGCGCAAACATATTACGCAGTGCTGTACATTAAATAGGGGTTGCAAATGACAGATACACACAGTGACACAGGAGGAGGAGGGGACCCTGCCCCGAAGAGCTTACAATCTAGGTATTACCATATCTCAAGCCAAATCCTTTTGAGTTGAAAGCCTAGTAAGTTTTGTGACCTTTTGGGACACAGCACAGGGAAATCTGATGGGTGTTTAATTTCCTCGATTTTGGATACAGGTCAGGGACACACTGGTCATTTAATATCTTCATTATTGAGAAATGTAATTACTCGTTAGTTGCTGCAGGTTGCTTGAAATTTTTGCATGTGCAAAAGTTAAATCATAAGTGATCACTGATTTATTAAGCTCTCCAAGGCTTTCTTCATCAGTGAAGCTGGGTGATCCAGCAAACCTAAAATGGATCTGGTCCTGGATTCAAAATGTTTGCTAACAAATAGCAAATGCCTTTTAAGAAATCCATTTTTCTTCTCCAGGCTTGGAAAGCTTAATAAATCAGCCCCAGTGTCTGTTGAATGAGCGAAGCAGAAGATACCGGACCTAGCTGTGGGAAGAAATGGCTATAGGGGGAGTGAAGTGGACATGGGGAGTGACAATGCTGGGGTAAAATACACCCAGGGGTAAATGTAATGTAATAACATTTATAATACTGATATTACCAAACAGAACCTCCCTATAACTATGAAAATGTTATAATTCATATGGAACCCACCAGCGTGACTTGTTGTGATTCTAAGGGTCCAGTATGAATATTTTTATTATCAGTATTATCTGACAAAATTCCTCACCGATCAAAACAGCAAAATACACAGTGGTGTTTGGATGATATGAATGAGAAGGCACGAAGGTGAATGAGGACAGAGAGGTGAAAACAAATGCAGGTAGGTCCCACTGTTATAGCCAAGAACATACAGGTAGATCGCTGAATATCCAGAGGTTATCCCAACCCACCTGGACCTACCTAAAACTTAATATCCCATCTAAGGGAACTGATCATACAAACCCTCCAAAACCAACTCTTGGATCTTGGTGAATATCCTTCAACCCACTCCACTATATTTATTTATTAATCTATATAGAGACAATCTTCTTATAGAACGAATAGCCTATATATTAAGGAATTGGCATTTTGAAGATGCTTTATACTTTTATTTATAGTAAAAATATTTTGCATTTTATGTATTATAATATACATGATTGAATTGAAGCCCGGAAAGATAACGAAGAGTTAATATGAGGTGGAGAGTAATTCATGGACTGGGGAGAGATGGACCAAGACAAGAAAGATGAGGAAGAATCTCCAAACAAAGCAGGTGCCCCAGATACTTTCCTTCTGCCCCAATGCCCATCGTATATCCACCACCATCGAATATCCACCACCTCTTCTCACCAGCCTTTCTGCCCCTCCATAGAAGCAACAGTCACATCCAAAGGTTCAGCCGGAGAGGAAGAAAGATGTCAGGACAGACACAGCATGGAGATAGGGGCACGCCAACCCCTGGGCTGTACTTACATTGGCCTTCTGCTCATCTTCGTTCCCCTTGGGTTGTTCCAGAGATGATATCCTGACCATGGGATTCTCCTCGGCTGGTCCGTTGGCTTGTGCTGACTTAGGCACAGCCGCCATTACATTTCAGTCTTTGGACCCAGCCCCCCTCTTCTTATCCCATTTATTTCAAGAGACTGATGGGGGAAAAAATAAACACCGGTTATAGACCCTGCGCCCAAACTGCCCAAAGCCTTAAAGGACCATAACAGCTTTTATCAATGTATGATAACTAAGCCTTGCACAGCTTACCCCAGGTACCTTTGGACTGTTGGAGCTTAAAAAGCTGACCCTTCCTCATGTGCCTATGGTAATACTTTCTGCAGTGTGACACCACTTGATCTTCTTTTTGTCAAGGATTAAGTGTGCTATGGAGCTTCTCCCAATACTTCCCAGCACTGCTTAATATGTTGGTGCTATATAAATCCTGTTTATTAATAATAATAATAATAATAATAATACTTAGCCATATGCCACATTGAAACAACCCTTGTTCCCTGAGCTCCAGCTGTCCTAGGGGGAGATATTTTAAAGCCATATAAGCCAATTGCAAAAACGCAATTTTAAGGTATAGGGTTTCTTTAGGTCAAAGTCACCGGGGCCTGGTCCTCAACAAATAAGGTCAATTCCACCAGCAGAATGCAAATAAAAATGGCTGTATGTAGAACAGTTTTCAATGCAAATTTACACAAGAATTGAAAATTATTCTGTTTACTATAATATATAATACTGCTCCTTCCATCTTACATAGAAAGTTATGCAAATACCGCTTTGATTTTTAAACATAGGGTGTAATACCTGTCCTATCCTCCAAGTGTCACTGTTCCAGGTGTACCTTCCTAGGTCAGAGCATGGATGGCTTTGGAGTATAGTGACACCTTGAGGACCAGGAAGACATTGCACTCAGATGAGAAATGATTGTTCCGAAGTCCTTATATGATCAGTAACACTTGTGGTGTGGTTAGCACTTCCTTAACATCTTTGAACAGTACCACAGAGCTTGATACCCTGTCATGTTTCCTTTTCGCTATTGTACTCTGGTGTTGGTTCTTGCTAGGCACATTCAAAAGAAAGGAGACAGTTGATGTTATCAGGGTGTGGTCATGAACTTGATGGGGTAATATATTTTTTTTATAAATAGACCTGCCTAATATATCCAGTCATGGCTTTCTTCTCTTATAAGGTTCAATGGCTGGGTCAGTGTGGCCTATGCAGCCGGATTGTTTTTATATAATACTCTGAGTGTTCTAAGTTTTCCTGGCGTGTGTACATTGTGCTCTCTGCAAAATAAACATCCGCACAGCAAACATGAGTTATATACACAGAATTTACAGCTGACCTTCTTAGCAAAGATCTGCTGTTTTGTGGCCCAGAAATAATCCCCTGGCAAATCTCCAACCATTCAACTCCATTATTACCTGATATAAGGCCAAGATCTTTGATGCAACACATATTACGACTCCCTGTGTCACCCAAAGATACTGGGACGTATACAAGAGACAAGTGGGGGCATCTAATGGCAGGTGGTAGGGCAGTCTTTAGCTGTGAGGTTGAAACCCCCTCATTGACTTGCCAAAATCCCACCCTTGGCCACCAGAGGCTCCACTTCCGGTAGTTAACCTCCTAGGTAAATGGGCCCATGCTGGCACTGACAGGTTTGAAAATAACATTTTAGTACTGCATATAAGCCGTTAGAACCTCTAGCCAAATCCATCCCACCATATTATTCATTTAATCACCATACAGAAAAGTTGTGAGATACATGACAAAGTGCCCCATATGACAACGCATCTGAGTTAAGTTATTATAAGGAACAGCTGTGCCCCACCATAGACCCACACCAACACTAAAAGTTACAACAAAATACATTTCTATGAGACACCACATCCAAAACATATTATGAAGCCCAACTGTGCCAAAACAAGTACGCATGGCAGTACCATAAAGCCAAATTACAACAAAAAACATTTCTAGCACACAATTATAAAATCCCATCATGGCTCTAGACCCATCAAATCATAGTATACATCATATTGTAATTTACCCCTATACAGAGCAGATACCACATCCAAGGTCCAAATGTGCCTTACCGTACACCCATGCCAGCACCATATAGCCAAGTTACAATAAAATACCCTTTAAGCACTTGATTATAAAATCGCATCATGGCTCCCATCATATCACCATATTTCTACTATCATACAGAGCAGTTATATGTCACATAGGAGAATGTGATAACCTATTCAAGACACGTCATTATGAAGGCCAGCTGGACCATATTATGTACCCATGGCAGTACCATAAAAGCCATGTTACAACAACCAGAATAAACCAACAAACCTCAATAAAGAACATCGCTGAGAATACTGGGCCCCATATATTACAATATCTAAGGTATGGTTAAGAAACATTGGACTAATGTATCACATATTTATAAGATGAACATATTAGAGACTGAGCCATTGTCAGCAGATGCCTGACACAGCTATAAAGTTGTTTGGGACATTTTTAATTGTTAAAAATGTGTTAAGGTCTTGCAAACTGTATTACTAATGACACAAGACTTTAGAACTGCGAGTTCCCAACTCCGGCCACTTACTGCAAACATTACCAGACACTCATACAAGGAAATGAAAACTGCAATGATGGAAGTAAAGTTTTTCTATTTATAGTCTTTTATGTTATGTGGCAGATATATCATGCTCCTTTTGTGGTAATGCAGTGATCACCTTTTATGACAATGTCAGTCATCTGATAAAACTTACAATAGTGCTTCATTTCTCAGCTGGAAGACATCCATCACCGTCCTTGCCCATGCCAACTGCCCCTGGCCCCACCCCTTTCATTCAATCTCAGAAGCGCAGCATCACATGTGGGCATTACCAAGGGTAGTCACCATGCAAATGCAGCCTGACAGGAACACCCAACCCTGATATTAACACATGGGGGTTGAGGGGTACTGTGCCTTAATGTTTTCAGGAAGCTATGTACAGGACCCCATGGCCCCTCCCACCAGCCATGATCTGCCTGTACTGCATAGAGAAGCACATTTGTGTGCAGTGGACCTAAAATAAGGTATGTAATGAAAACAGAAAAAATAGATTCAAAAATATAACTAGAACATTAATGAGAGAGAAAAGAGAAACCATGCCAAACAAAATATATGCAGATTTAAATTATTCTTCTTGAAGGACCTAGGATTTTTACATAGCTGGCTCTACCTCTCATAGTTCCTCCTGTGCTTGTTTGAGGGAAGGCAGCAGAAATCTCATTGGGCATTCCCAGGACCCACAGATTCGGATCAGTGCTGCTCATCTCCTGCCCCCTCCCTGCAGCCACCTCCATGCACTCCAGCGATGGCTGCATGGCATATCTCCTGTGCAACGTGCATTGGCAAAGCTTCTTGTATGTGTGCAATGTGGTGGCAATGCAGGGAGATAGGGAATAAGGGTTGTCACCCAATAACAAGAAAAACTTGCAGGATCACCAGGCATTGCTGAAATCCAAGAACTGTCTATCAATTTTCACCCAGTGAAGGACAACCATCAGACTCCATTCATCTGACAATCTGGAATATTGGAGTTTCTTTAAACTGGTTCATCTCTGCCCCTTGTTTAGCAGTACCTTGCTGTGGCACTCATTTGTACTCTACCTACCCCTCCCTGTTGTTAAATTATGGCTGCCTGACCTCCAGGAGGGCAGGAAAACTTAGAATGGAAGTGTCCGACTGTTCAGACAATATAGCACCCCTATGCATCCCTGTGCTTGAGTGTGGACTACATTAAATGATGTGCTGGCTTCATCATGTGATCCCAAAAACAAAAGACCTATCACCCTATACCAGGCTATCTCTGACCTTCTAGAACAGGGGTGTCAAACTCAATTACACAGTGGGCCAAAATGAAAAATTTGAACAAAGTTGCGGTCCAACCTTGAAAACATTTTTACAATTGAGGAAGGTTGCTAATGACAGTCAACAAAGGAGGGGGCCCTTGTGGGTCCTGATTCTGAGACTTGTTGTATTAGCGGTGCTGACGGGCCAACTGTAGTCGACTTTTGGTATTTTCTCATCTATAATTACAGTGCAGGCCAGATTTGGTCTGCGGGCATGAGTTTGACACATATGTTCTAGAACGTCCCAACAAAAGGGCAGGAAACCCACGAGAAGTAGAAAGGATCAATCCTTGCAGTCGTGGCCACTCATGGTCATTCAATTGGTAAGAATTCTAACACAATGGCTTACATACCTCCAGTACAGCAGCTGGTAAGTATCAGCTTCAAAGATCCCTGAAGACTGTCCATCCCTCAGTAAAACTTTAATATCACTTTACAAGAACATGAAAATCACGCACTCACCCTGTGGTTCATGTACGTGGCAGTTCCGTCAGATGATGTCTATGGATGGTGCACCGGCTGTCTGATCGTAGCCTAAAACCTGACTGCAGCTCATCTTTCCCAGACTTTTATATGAATTGTGTTCATCGTGGGATGCCGAAAACAAAATACGTATCAGCCTATGTCAACGGCATTTGTGTACAACCAGCAAGAAATGAGTGGAAGGTTGACTCATCAGAGTGATCCTCTGACAGCGGCTGACTCATTACTATATGTTGTGGCGGTGTGATTACCGCAAATATACCACCGACCAATCGTAATGTCCACTGTATATGTCACTGTTGTTTGTAAATTCCATGGTGATTGTCATTCTTATTTACTGTTGTTGGTCTGATGCTGGGAATGATCATTTTTGATTCAGATTTTTTAAAAAATTCCAAAGCTTTACAAAGAATGAACCCATAGATAGAATATAGAAGGGTTTAAGTGGTCACTGACGGGGCGCTGCCAGGGAGATTTCACTTCCTGTCCTGGAGACACCACAGGAAATAAGAGGGAATCGAAAGCGATTCTGCCTCAGCGAATTGTCACACGAATGGGGGTCCCCATTGGAGAATTTTCTCTACCTTTTGCTCTGGTGACAACTCCCCCCATCGTGGTGCCTTGGTCTTTTATTTAAGCAACCAATGCCAAGGCTTTTATTGCACAAGAAAGACCTTATTCAGGGGTGGTGCTTGCACTGGGAGGGTGGGGCATAGTACTGAGAAGGGGAGTGGCTTACAATGGTCTTGGAAAGGCGGAGGTCCTTTGTACAGCCCATGATTATTTTTTTTTTATTTAAATGCTCCATTGCGAACTGTATCATCTATACCCCAGGTACCTGCAGGCACCAATAAATAGAACTAATCTCTAATCCTAACTTTTACAATATTCTGTACAAATCTCAATATTTGTTAGGATATTGCAGGGCAAAAAAAAATTAAGTTTATGTCTGCAATACAGAACATTTTTTAAGTTTTTGCCATCTTGAAAATGCTGCAAAGACAAAAGAAAAAGAACTGTTGATTCTACCAGGAAACTAGAGGGCCCCTAACTTCCTGTTGAGCTGACAACGCTGCCCCTCCTGCACTGATTTTTGATTGCAGAGTTGTCAGCCCTGCTTAGTTTTCTCCTGCTGGACTACAGAACACCCAACCCTCCATTTCCACATCATAAGTGGAAAGTTTTCTAGGACCGATAGCAACCTGTGATACGGGGATGCTGTCCTTGTATGTATGTAGGATTCTTCACACCGGCCTCTGACATAACAGACAAGCTGCAGTCATCATGTAATATTGGCATATGGACAGCTGACTGAACTCAGGGTTCATAGCACCCCTATGCATCCTTGTGCTTGAGTGTGGACTACATTAAAGGATGTGCTGGCTTCATCATGTGATCCCAAAAACAAAATACCTATCACCCTATACCAGGCTATCTCTGACCTTCTAGAACAGGGGTGTCAAACTCAATTACACAGTGGGCCAAAATGAAAAATTTGAACAAAGTTGGCCAACCTTGATATTTATTGAAAAAATATTTACAGTTGAGGAAGGTTGCTAATGACAGTCAACAAAGGAGCGGGCGCTTGTGGGTCCTGATTGACGCGCCAGCAGAGCATTCTGGGACTTGCCGTATTAGCGGTGCATGCACTGACTATTGACGGGCCAACTATAGTAGACTTTTGGTATTTTCTCGTGGGCCAAATATAACTACAGTGTGGGCCAGATTTTGACACATATGTTCTAGAACGTCTCAACAAAAGGGCAGGAAACCCACCAAGAAGTAGAAAGGACCAATCCTTGCAGTCCTCCAGCCTCCCTTTATTAAATCTGCCCTCCAGCTTTCCATTTATTAAATCTGCCCTCTGGGCCCTCCCCTTCATTAAATCTGCCCTCTTTGACCTTCCCTGAATAAATCTGCCTTCCAGCCTCGCGTTCATTAAATCTGCCCTCTGAGCCCTCCCTTCAATAAACCTGCCCTCCAGTCTCCCCTTCAGTCTTGTACATTTGCACCTGACCTGAAATTTCTTCCTCTGATTTCACTGCACACTGTGAACTTCTCACAATATACACTAGAAACTGCAGACAGAGCTCCGCCTCATTTCCTGGATGTAGGACGTCCAGCATCATCTAGCCCCTCCTTCCATAGCCTCACTGTCTTTGGCCCCACCCCTTTCATTCATTGGATTACATTTCTATCAATCATACAGGCTCAGCATTACATGTGGGTGTTAACTAGAGCAGTCTGCATGCATAAAAAACCTGGGGACACCGACCCCTCCAGACTGATTCCACCCATTAAGGTATGTTGATATTTGCATACCTCCTCCCAAGACATCGGAGATATTTACAGATTTAAAGTGTTTGTATAGTCAAAACTTTTTAGATTTTTTAGGTTTTATAGAAAAGGATAATCTTCGCTTTATTTTTGGGTCACATTGGGGAGATCTTTCCATAGTGGGGGGAAATCCCCTATTAGATGTTGCTAATCATAACAGGTGGGGGATTTCCCCTTATAATGCTATGGTGACAACAGAAAAACATGATGGTTTCTATTTTATTGTGATAACAAAGATCACTAAAGCAAAGGGAGGGGATCTCCCCTGAAACGACCCAGACAGCAACAAGAAAATATTTTTCCTATAGAAATACTGCAGCCATAGAGGTAATTTTTATAGCCAGTGACACATTCCCTACATCGTGTCCCCCAGTGTATGTCTCATGGTTCTGCCATTCCTACCATAGCTTTGTGCAGTTGGCTGCTAATGAAGAATAATAAGCTGAATCATCATTCTGAATAAATGAACCCAACCCAGGGCAATCAGATATTGAATGCTGATCAATAATTCACATCATGGAGTAAACTGATGTAATTAGTGGATGGTGAAGGGATCCATTGGTCTTCCAGCTGACTTCCTTGTTGGGGAAACCTTTGCCTGACTCCTTCCTACCCCTACTGACCTGTCAGTAAGTGGCTGTGAATGGCACTCAGCTGTATATAAACCCAATAACTAAAATCTGGCACAAGGTTCACTGGGATACTGAAGTGGGTTGGTGTGGGGTCAGTAGGACCCCTTCACTGGTCTGATATTAACTGGGGTTACAGAGTAAAAGAAAAATGTAAAAATACTGCCATGATAAGCAGGTTTGGAGTGACCCATCACCCATCATACCAACCCCTTCACCCAGGAGACTGGGGGAGTATATTGTATATACCTGGCAAAGAGTCGTCCACTCTGACACTGTCTATGGGGCAGCTCAGAGGGCAGTTGATTGTACTATGGGGCAGCTCAGACAGCAGCTGATGGTACTGTCTATGGGGAAGCTTAGAGGGTAGCTGATTGTACTGTCTATGGGACAGCTCAGAGAGCAGCTGATTGTACTGTCTATGGGACAGCTCAGAGAGCAGCTGATTGTACTGTCTACAGGGCAGCTTGGAGGGCAGCTGATTGTACTGTCTATNGTCTATGGGGCAGCTCAGAGAGCAGCTGATTGTACTATGGGGCAGCTCAGACAGCAGCTGATGGTACTGTCTATGGGGCAGCTTGGAGGGCAGCTGACTGTACTGTCTATGGGGCAGCTCAGAGGGCAGCTGATTGTACTGTCTATGGGGCAGCTGTACTGTCTATGGGGCAGCTTGGAGGGCAGCTGACTGTACTGTCTATGGGGCAGCTCAGAGGGCAGCTGATTGTACTGTCTATGGGGCAGCTCAGAGGGCAGCTGATTGTACTGTCTATGGGGCAGCT
>NC_092858.1:174826031-174826845 GCF_032062135.1 Pyxicephalus adspersus
CTATCTGCCCCCTCCATGGATGTCTTATCATTGTATCCCTATCTGCCCCATCCATGGATGTCTTATCATTGTATCTCTATCTGCCCCCTCCATGGATGTCTTATCATTGTAAAACTATCTGCCCCCTCCATGGATGTCTTATAATTGTATCTCTATCTGCCCCCTCCATAGATGTCTTATCATTCTATCTCTGTCTGCCTCCTCCATAGATGTCTTATCATTGTATCTCTATCTGCCCCATCCATGGATGTCTTATCATTGTATCTCTATCTGCCCCTCCATGGATGTCTTATAATTGTATCTCTATCTGCCCCCTCCATAGATGTCTTATCATTGTATCTCTATCTGCCCCCTCCATAGATGTCTTATCATTCTATCTCTATCTGCCCCCTCCATAGATGTCTTATCATTGTATCTCTATCTGCCCCATCCATAGATGTCTTATCATTGTATCTCTATCTGCCACATCCATTGATGTCTTATCATTGTATCCCTATCTGCCCCATCCATGGATGTCTTATCATTGCATCTCTATCTGCCCCCCTCCATGGGTTTCTTATCATTGTATCCCTATCTGCGCCCTCCATGGATGTCTTTCCATTGTATCTCTATCTGCCCCCTCCATGGATGTCTTATAATTGTATCCCTATCTGCCCCATCCATGGATGTCTTATCATTGTATCTCTATTTGCTCCTCCATGGATGTATTATCATTGTATCCCTATCTGCCCCATCCATGGATGTCTTATCATTGTATCTCTATCTGCCCCATCCATTGATGTCTTATCATTGTATCTCTATCTGCCCCATCCAT